>NW_028140832.1:0-10887 GCF_965202585.1 Thalia democratica | reverse complement strand
CTGGCTTCAGCCTGTTCAGGCATAGTTCACCATCTTTCGGGTCCCAACAAGCACGCTCTTGCTCGACCCCTAGGACGCGGCCTATGGGATCGGCCGGCGATGCGCCTAATGAAAGGATCTCGCCTCGTTTGCCTTCACTGTGCTTTCGGGTTCGTACTGCCCAACACCTCGCGCGCGTGTTAGACTCCTTGGTCCGTGTTTCAAGACGGGTCGGAGACGTGGCCAGCTTAAGCCGCAGACCCCTGGCGTCTGAGCGCTAACGCGAAGAAGGCCTTGTACAAACTCTAGAGACTGCGAGCAGTTTCCAAAGCCGTATTCCAGCGATCAACACGCAGCCTGTCCGAAGACCGACGCGGAATCTCTCCTCGGTCGCCGAGCCGAAGCTAATCGAACGCCTATAACACTCTTCCGAAGAAGAGCTACCTTGCGAACGACCAAAGTCAGCCCAGCAACCGGTCGCGGCCCTCGCCGAACGCTAGTGCAGCGCCGCGACGCCAGCGCAACCGTAAGAGTCTCCGAAGATCACTCAAACAGTAGGACAGCTCTCGCAGCGCCTGAAAACGTCCGGCGACTCGATGGGCGCCTCCGTTTGCCTCCAAGCGGTTTCACGTACTCTTTAACTCTCTCTTCAAAGTGCTTTTCAACTTTCCCTCACGGTACTTGTTCGCTATCGGTCTCGAGCCAGTATTTAGCCTTAGATGGAGTTTACCACCCGCTTAGGGCTGCATTTCCAAACAACCCGACTCCGGGAAAACCGCTAGGACGAATTACGACCGCCGCCAAGGGCCTAACACCCGCTCTGGGAAAAGGCCTCGATCAGAAGAACGTGGGCAGTCGTTGGTTCGCCGCATGCTGAATTCCATACGCTACATTTCCTCGCCCTCCAAAAAGGCTCGGATTTAGCGCTGGGCTTATCCCGCTTCACTCGCCGTTACTAGGGGAATCCTTGTTAGTTTCTTTTCCTCCGCTTAGTGATATGCTTAAGTTCAGCGGGTCGTCCCGCCCGATCTCAGGTCAAAAGTGATGTACTACAAAAGTACATGCGCTTTGTACGTCGGCCTTTTGAAGTCACTTAACTTATTCTCGAGCACCTACCGTCGTTGCTACCTCACCCGAGGCCAGCAGGCTGCTCACGCTTCAGCTGTGAAATCGCCAGACCAGCTGTCTTTGACGACACGCTCCTTAATTAAGAAACGAGTCGCAGGCACTTTCAAACTAATGAAAGGATCGGTGTGTTAAAGACCCTGAGACGGACGTGGCCCCCAGGATTACCCGAGGCCGCAATACGCGTTCAGAATATCGATGCTCAATGTGTCCTGCAATTCACATTACTTCTCGGAGCTAGCTCCGTCCTTCATCGACGCTCGAGCCGAGTGATCCACCGCTAAGAGATCTCTCGTGTTAATCAATCTCAATGCAACCAAAAAAATCGTGTTCAAAAAGAAGCGGCCGCGCCAGCACTTGCGTGCTGAATTATTACTCCCGCTGTCAGAAAGCAACGCGACCGAACTATAACAGTTACAGGGCTCGGTCCCTTCGAAGAAGAGACGTCGCTTGAAATCAAATTTCGATTCGTTAATGATCCTTCCGCAGGTTCACCTACGGAAACCTTGTTACGACTTTTACTTCCTCTAAATGATCAAGTTCGATCGTCTTTTCGAACACCGGCGAGTGCGTTGCCGCACGTACCAGGCTCAATCGGAGGACCTCACTAAACCATTCAATCGGTAGTAGCGACGGGCGGTGTGTACAAAGGGCAGGGACGTAATCAACGCAAGCTAATGACTCGCGCTTACTGGGAATTCCTCGTTCAAGGGAAACAATTGCAAGTCCCTATCCCTAGCACGACCGGGGTTCAACGGATTACCCGGACCTTTCGGCCTAGGGAACACACGATGATCCGGTCAGTGTAGCGCGCGTGCGGCCCCGAACATCTAAGGGCATCACAGACCTGTTATTGCTCAATCTCGTGTGGCTAAACGCCACTAGTCCCTCTAAGAAGTTGTCTCCGACCCAATGGGTCGAGCAGCTATTTAGCAAGTAAGAGTCTCGTTCGTTATCGGAATTAACCAGACAAATCGCTCCACCAACTAAGAACGGCCATGCACCACCACCCACAGAATCAAGAAAGAGCTCTCAATCTGTCAATCCTCGCTGTGTCCGGGCCGGGTGAGATTTCCCGTGTTGAGTCAAATTAAGCCGCAGGCTCCACTCCTGGTGGTGCCCTTCCGTCAATTCCTTTAAGTTTCAGCTTTGCAACCATACTTCCCCCGGAACCCAAAGACTTTGGTTTCCCGGAAGCTGCCGGACAGTTCTTAAGTTCGACACTGCCCGATCGCTAGTCGGCATCGTTTAAGGTCAGAACTAGGACGGTATCTGATCGTCTTCGAACCTCTGACTTTCGCTCTTGATTAAAGAAAACATTCTTGGCAAATGCTTTCGCAGTCGTTCGTCTTGCGCCGATCCAAGAATTTCACCTCTAACGGCACAGTACGGATGCCCCCGTCCGTTCCTATTAATCATTACCTCGTGCTCCGAAAACCAACAAAATAGAACCGAGGTCCTATTCCATTATTCCATGCAACATTATACAAGCGTAAAGCCTGCTTTGAACACTCTAATTTTTTCAAGGTAAACTTGCCGGACCACCGCAACACTCAGTTAAGAGCACCGCGAAGGCACCGACCAACAAGAACAACAAGGCCAGTGCTAGCCTTTCGACCGACCAACCTCGCCGTCCCTATATCCAACTACGAGCTTTTCAACCGCAACAACTTAAATATACACTTTTGGAGCTGGAATTACCGCGGCTGCTGGCACCAGACTTGCCCTCCAATGGATACTCGTTAAAAAGTTTAAAGTGTACTCATTCCAATTGCAGGACCTCGTACGAGGTCTGCATTGTTATTTTTCGTCACTACCTCCCCGAGCCGGGAATGGGTAATTTGCGCGCCTGCTGCCTTCCTTGGATGTGTAGCCGTTTCTCAGGCTCCCTCTCCGGAATCGAACCCTGATTCTCCGTCACCCCGTTACAACCTCGGTAGGCCGATACCGTACCGACGATAGTTGATAGGGCAGTTGCTTTAATGAGATGTCGCCAGCACTAGGCCGTGCGATCCGCAAGCTTATCCAGAGTCACCATTGTAACGACCCGAAAGCCGGTTAGTTTTGGTCTGATAAATGCGCGCCTCACGTCAGTTCGGCGCTTTACGCATGTATTAGCTCTAGAATTGCCACAGTTATCCATGTAAAAGCGTACAATCAAATGAACCATAACTGATTTAATGAGCCATTCGCAGTTTCACTGTACGTGAGCTCGTACTTACACTTGCATGGCTTAATCTTTGAGACAAGCATATGACTACTGGCAGGATCAACCAGATAACTATCCGAGGGCGTTTAAACCCGTTGCTCGACTGAGCGTTTTTACTGTATAAATACAGACCTTTTCTATCACTCGGCTTAAAAGCCTTGCGAACGTTACTGAAGTCGGCGCCGGCCTTTTGCTGTTTAAAGCGCCAGCCCGCGTCGACTGCAGCATGCAGCTATACAACTGACTGTTCTTTCTCCCGACCAACCGTTTGCCTTCTGCCGGTTAACTCGTCAGCAGCAACACGCCATCTGTCTGCTGCAGTTACCCGCCTCGAGCCGTGCCTGCCTGCGTCGGCTACTCGTCTCGACGACTTCGCAAAGCTATAAGCCTACCGCCGCTGGACGCTTGTAGTTTTTCATACGCTGCTCCAATGCGTTTACATAGCACGTTCGCCGCCGCTGCAATAGCCGCGCCTCGGGTGCTAAACAGTAATGCTTTAAGCCCGCTTTCTCGTCAAGTCGACCGAACGCACAAACACGTCTCTCTCACTAGTGTAAAGTAATGCATACGTGTATGATGCTCAAATGTTGCTGTTGAACTTTTTTTGCCGATTTTTTTCCGATTTTTTTCAATTTCTTTGTTTCTTTTCGATTATTTTAATGTTTTAAGCTTATTTATGCTACGTTTAAATGTTTTAATACTTTTTTATACTTTATTTAATATGTTTAAAAGAAATAAATAAAAAAAAATATGTATAAACTACTTTTTTTAATGTTTTAAATATATATATATTTATTATAAATAAACTTTATTTGTATTATTTTTTATTTAAGCGTACTTTTTAAATCTTTATATTTGTTTTATCGTTTTAAGCACATTGCGATAAATATAATAAACAAAAAATTGAATAAAAATAATAATAATAAAAAAAAAAAAAAAAAAACATAAGCTTATTTTATATTTTTATTTTATTTTTATTTAAACTTACTTTTCAAACCTTAATACTCGTTTTATTTTTTTTAAGCAGATTGCGATAAATATAATAAACAAACAATTAAATGAAAATAAAATAAAAAAATCAAACATAAGCTTATTTTATATGTTACATTTTATCTTTATTTAAACTTACTTTTTAAACCTTTATAGTTGTTTTATTTTTTAAGCACATCGCGATAGATATAATAAACAAACAATGAAATAAAAATAATAATAATAATAATAATAATAATAATAAAAAATCATAAGCTTATTTTGTATGTTTCATTTTATTTTATTTAAAACTTACAATTTAAACCTTTGTATTTGTTCTATTCTTTTAAGCACATCGCGATAAATATAATAAGCAAACAATTTAATAAAAGTAAAATAAAAAAATCAAACATAAGCTTATTTTATATGTTTCATTTTATCTTTATTTAAACTTACTTTTTAAACCTTTATAGTTGTTTTATTTTTTAAGCACATCGCGATAGATATAATAAACAAACAATGAAATAAAAATAATAATAATAATAATAATAATAATAAAAAATCATAAGCTTATTTTGTATGTTTCATTTTATTTTTATTTAAACTTACTTTTTTAACCTTTATAGTTGTTTTATTTTTTAAGCACATGGCGATAGATATAATAAACAAACAATAAAATAAAAATAATAATAATAATAATAATAATAATAAAAAATCATAAGCTTATTTTGTATGTTTCATTTTATTTTTATTTAAACTTACTTTTTTAACCTTTATAGTTGTTTTATTTTTTAAGCACATGGCGATAAATATAATAAGCAAACAATTAAATAAAAATAATAACAAATAAATAAAACAATACGGCTAAACTATAAAAAGAAAACTAAATAACTGATAAATACTTGTAAAACATTATTTGAAAAATGTATTTTGAAACACAACACGATTGATTTATAAATAATAATATATTTTTAATTTGTGTAGTTCATTTAAAGTAGTCTCCCTTTTTGCTTCTGGTTTTATTAGAGTTATATATAACAATAAATGGTGTAGTTTATTTAAAGTAGTCTCCCTTTTTGCTTCTGGTTTAATTAAAATTATATAACACATACTATAGTAAGTTAAATAAACTATAGTAACTTTATAAAACTACTTTACAAAATACATTTGTATAATTTAATAACTTTAAAATAACTATCAAGAATAAAATAGAATAGCTTTAAGTTTAGTATACAATTGGTATGTAAATTGTGTAGTTTATTGAAAGTAGTCTCCTTATTTGCTTCTGGTTTTACTTGAGTTACATAACGTTAAATAAACATACTTAATAAACGTAACCATCAATACTGTCATTTTAATAAAACTAAGTACAAATACATTGAATTAACATAGAACTTTAAAAAGCCTTCGCTAGTATCTGTTGGTAACAGTAAATAACCTATTATGACTCACAATACAGGAGTGCGAAATTTATTTTTCATTTGATTTTTCAGGTATTTATTTATTTGTGGAAATAAACTTTTTTATTACATTAGAAACTAATTGAATTTTTCCTATAACTATACCTATTATTATATTTAGTATGCTTAAAAGTAATAAAATGACACGTCGCGATTATATAATAAACAAACAATCAAACAAACAAAGAAAAAAAAAAAAAAAAAAACTATTTTTTTAAACTTATATTTCAACTATATGTCTTATTTTATTTTCATTTAAACTTACTTTAAACCTCTGTATTTGTTATATATATATTTCAACACAATACGATTAAACTATAAGACAAACAACAAAATAAAATAATCACATTAAATACACTAAGCAAATAGCTAGAATAAATATAAATAGTTCAATATATACAATATATTTCTTCCATTTTTAAGTTACTTGTTAAACATATTTATTTAAAAATGTTTCTTTAGAATATAAAACTAACAGTTCTACAAATAAAGAAATTAAAAAGCCAATACACATAACACTAACTTTTCATAAATTAGATATGCAAATATGAACAAAATAGTAACTAAATTCTAAAGCTTTTGTAAACTGTGAACTTATAAACTTATAATAATAATTGCATATTCACCATTCACAATAGCTTTTTATTTAGTACACAACTGGTCTGTAAATTGTGTAGTTTATTGAAAGTATAATCCCGTTTTGCTTCTGGTTTAAATAAAGTTATACAACACATACTAAAGTAAATTAAATAAAGTAATTCACTACTATCGTATTAAATAAAACCAATTTACAAAATACATTAATTTAAATTAAAGTGAACTTTGAACTTATAATAATAATTGCATATTCACTATTCAGAATTTCTTTAAATTTAGTACACAACTGGTCTGTAAATTGTGTTGGTTCTATTCAAGTACTCTCCTTGTTTGTTTTGTTTTAGTTGTATTTATTTTTAGATACTAGCACATTCAATACACATAATAAAGTAAACCAAATAAACTCTATTAATTTAAACTAAGTACAAATACATTAAGTTAATACAAAACTTTAAAAAGCTTTTGCTAGTATCTGTTGGTAACAGTAAATAACTTATTATGACTCACAATACAAAAGTGCAAAATTTATTTTCGTTTGATTTTTCAAGTAGCCACGCTTTTATTTGTTTTTGGACAAAAAGACTTTAAAGTTTTAGTATAAAAGACTAGTTGTATTAATTTTAACTCAGAAAATTGTACTCTACAAGATGGTGCCATTATTTTTTCGATATCTCAAACTGGTCAAACCACTTTTTTAGCGCTCTAATTGGTTTAAACAGCAAATAAGCAAACAGCAAATAACGTTATCTGATTGGCTAAGGTTTTTGTTTGCTAATAACTAGAATTTTCTTTTCTTTTAAGCGTTAAAGAAATGTAAATAAACGAGTAATAAGTATAAATAGGTCAGAAAGAAAAATAGTACAAAAAAGATGAATTCAAAAAGCAAAGGCCTACGGCACGTGGTATTCCCAAGCGGTCACCCATCTAAGTACTAACCACGCCCGACACTGCTTAACTTCCCAGATCGGACGAGATGGGGTGTACTCAGTGTGGTATGGTCGTAGGCGTTTGAAGGCGTTTACAAGCCTTTATAAACCCTTCGGTTTATTTAAAAAACCTATTTGCACTTGATTTACAATCAATTTGATATTTTAAAATTATTCCTTATAAAATTTTAACCTGAATTAACTTTTTTTTTGTTTTTTTAATCAACAGTTACTCCCAAACTGTACTAAAACTGTATTGTAACTGTACAAAAGTGTTTGTTTAAATAATTGTTATCTATAAATTACCTAAGACCAGGAAAAGTAGAAGTAAAGTTTATTGAATTATTAAATAAATAAAATAAAATCGTAAAATAAAATAATACAATATGTTTACAATTTGTCATTGATCTATCCATTTATGTTATTGCATTACAAATACAAACATTGCATACATTCAAGAGTATTATTCATCAATCTTTTCAATATAATAAGTTTTAAATTTATATTTATTTTTAAATAATTCCTGACATTTTAGATTACCTGAGATTTTTTTTTAATTAAATTAATTTTAGTAATTAAATACTTGACGTTCTATTTTGTTTAATTTGATAACTCAACCATGTTTATTTTTTTTACTAATTTAAAAGAACTATTAAACTAAAAGACATTACATACAGCTTCTAAAAGTTTTAAACACCTTAAAAAATATTATTATTTTAAAGATATATTAAAGAACTAAACAGATATTACTCCTAAAAAATCTTGTTAATAATATATAAAAAGTACTCAAAGTCAGACTCGGAAATATATATACTGTTGTATATCTTACTTGAAGTTCACTGTAATTGACACTGTATAACAAAATTATAAAAATCAACCTATTTATATAGCAAAATATTTCTTTATCTTTGTCGTGGCGCGGTGGGTCAGTGGTCTTATCAGCTGACTCATAAGCAGAAGGTTGTAAGATCGAATCCCGCTAGTCGTCACGAAACACCACTATCGTTCAATGTTCGGGCTTCAAATTCTTTGAGATTATACTGTACTATTTATCTATCTAACTAATCTATCTAACAAATGTTGTTCAATCTAGGTTGTGGGTACTTGGGTCGAGTAATGCCTTTGACTTACAATCTGTTGTGGATTGACAATATTCCTCTATCTATCATTAAACAAATCTATCTAATAAATGTTGTTCAATCTAGGTTGTGGGTACTTGGGTCGAGTAATGCCTTTGACCTACAATCTGTTGTTGATTGTCAACATTCCTCTATCTATCAATAATGATTATATTCAATAATAAATGTTGATTAATTCAGTTGTAAGAAAACCAGTGCGCTGGTTAGGTTGGGTAAGGCCTTCGACTTACAATCTTGGGGATTATCAACGTTCATCACAAGTACAGTAACGATCTCATTGAATTTCCAGTTGGAACATAGGATTGTAGTGGTGGCCTACTTTGTAGGTTTTTTGCCTAGTTTGTTTTTTGCCTAGTAGTGTTTGCCTAGTTTGACAAACTATAGTATATATATTGTATAACTTTACTTGTATTATTTTTTATTTAAATTACTACTTATTATTAAAGAATTAAATTTTTTTAGAAAAAAAAACTATGTATTTTAACTAATGCTTATATTATATGTTTTGTTTTATTTTTATTCAAACTTACTTTAAACCTCTGTATTTTTTATACAATACGATTAAACTATATAACAGAAAAATAATTAAATAATCAAACTATTGAATAAGCAGTTAATTAGTGTGTTTTTTTATGCTTCTTTCATTTTTAACTTACTTGTTAACCATATTTCTTTTATTAAAGTATAAAACTAACAGTTACTAAAATAAAATAATCATAAAGTCAATACACAAAACACTAACTTTTTATAATTTAAATATGCAAACATGAATATAGTTATGAATCTATTATTTATTCAAATAGAATTATTCAAAGCTTATAATTATAAAGCTTTTGTATAATGTTTCAATTACAGTGAACTTTAAGTAAGATAAGTTTTTTTTTTTGTAATAACTACAAAATTGGTATTTTAGTTTATTATTAGTAACTAAATACTTATATTTATTATATTTAAAAAAAAACATCTATACTAACTCTAATTTCAAAGCATATTAAATACAAATTTTACCAACTAAATATTTATTTTTATTTTAATTATTATAACTTTCAAACATAAGCTTGTATACCTTATATACCTATATACCTCATATAGTAGGCTTGACATAACATAACATTATTTAATTCTTTTTGTTTGAAATAAACTCATTTAGTTATTAGTAAATTACAACATAAATGTTTATAACAATATAACTAAGATTTAGCTTTTGAGTTAGTAAACTTTGATAGTTTTCTTTTAATAGTTTAATAATCTTTATTTAAGTTCAAGCAAAATTGCTATATATTTAATACACATACAAAAGTAAACTAAGTAAACGTAATTCAATAGTTTCTATTAAGTAAAAGTAATTACAAATACATTAAGTTAATACAAAACTTTAAAAAGCTTTTGCTAGTATCTGTTGGTAACAGTAAATAACTTATTATGACTCACAATACAAAAGTGCAAAATTTATTTTCGTTTGATTTTTCAAGTAGCCACGCTTTTATTTGTTTTTGGACAAAAAAACTTTTAAGTTTTAGTATAAAAGACTAATTGTATTAATTTTAACTCAGAAAATTGTACTCTACAAGATGGTGCCATTATTTTTTCGATATCTCAAACTGGTCAAACCACTTTTTTAGCGCTCTAATTGGTTTAAACAGCAAATAACGTTATCTGATTGGCTTACGTTTTTATTTGCTAATAACTAGAATTTACTTTTCTTTTAAGCGTTAAAGAAATGTAAATAAACGAGTAATAAGTATAAATAGGTCAGAAAGAAAAATAGTACAAAAAAGATGAATTCAAAAAGCAAAAGCCTACGGCACGTGGTATTCCCAAGCGGTCACCCATCTAAGTACTAACCACGCCCGACACTGCTTAACTTCCCAGATCGGACGAGATGGGGTGTGCTCAGTGTGGTATGGTCGTAGGCGTTTGAAAGCGTTTACAAGCCTTTATAAACCCTTCGGTTTGTTTAAAAAACCTATTTGCACTTGATTTACAATCAATTTGATATTTTAAAATTAATCCTTATAAAATTTTAACTTGATGTAAGTATTTTTTTTATTAAAACCTTTTTTTTTGGTGTTTTAATTACAATTACTCCCTGTAACTTTATTTAAGACTTTGTTTAAAAGATTGTTAACTATATTCTATATTAAATACTATGATTAGAAGTAAAGTTTATTAAGTGATTAAACTAAATAAAAAACAATGTTAAAATAAACATGTTGTGTTTAGTTTGTTTTACTATTTCTCATTGTTCTATTTATAGATGGTTTTGTTTTACTTCAAGAATATTTATAGTTAGTTTCTAAAGAATATCTCATACTACATCAGATTTTACGATTAACTTAATTTTAGGTAATAAAATATTTGACGTTTAATTTAATAACTCATCTATGTTTATGTTATAAAATAATAGTATCTAATACACATACATTATAATATAATAATATGTATAACTAGTTGTTTTACTTTAAAATGAATAATTAAGTGGA
>NW_028140831.1:0-11000 GCF_965202585.1 Thalia democratica | reverse complement strand
AAACTCAACGAAAAACATCTACTAACCGAAAGTACAAATACTTAGTTCACTAACTTGACAGTGGTGTTTATAGTTATCCTTTATCATGATTGTTTTTAAATAATAAAAACTATTTAAAACTAATATCAATTTTTAAGCATAAACGCGTCTCATATGTAGATTATTTTTTTGATTTATTTCTGACAAAAAAAAGTTTAACTAAATAATACTTTGTGCAAGCTAAGTGAGCTTGTATATTAGACAATCGTAGATTAAAACTTTTGATTTATTAATAGGGAGTTCTCTACATTTTAATAATGTACTAAAATATTTCCCTAAAATAATTTTATAAATTGTTTAATGTTTTACTATTTATGTTGTTTGAAATGAAAGCTAGCTACATTGTATAAAAGACTAAAGAGTTAGTGTGGCTTAAACATATTTAAAAAGCATTATTTGTTTGTCATTTCTCTTTAAAAACTGTAAATAGTTAAGTTATGTTAGAAATGTTTACAGTTTTCATACATTGATTATTTTTCTAGTTTGATTCCATTCTATTACTTAAAACCAGCGATTTAAATTAATAATGTACAGTAAACTCTCGCATCTTTACGCACTTATGACGTTACGCACTCTCGTTTTTGTTACGTATTTAAGAATTCTAAAAAGTTTAAAAATTCTTTTTTTTTTACTGTGGCACAAACTAGGTTTATTGTATATTTTTTATTTAAAATATGTTTTTAAATGTTAACTCACCTCTCTATATCTTTAGACTTTGTAAACTATGTTCCTTGCCTAATTGAAAAAACCTTTAGTTATACCTCATTATAATAGAAATTTTGTTAATAATAAGAGTTTAAAGTAAAATTCTGAAAGAAATATGACTGTGCTAAATAATGAAAGTATAATGAAATAAAGAGAGTAATATTTTTTGCATTTTTAGTTTGTGCCTTCCATAAAGAGCCTATTGTACTCTATGGCTTTAACCTTTATAGCTTAGGTGTCTTAACACCCCTCCTTTTATACCTTTTAATAAATAAAAAATTTCAAATCCTTAAATTCTTATGGCATGAAATTTCATTCCTACTCAAAAGTCCATTAATATATCTTTAATTCAATGCAAGACAAGTTTATCCTTATGTGGACATAGGTCAAACTAAAAAAAGTTGTAGTAATATAAACATTTTCTTATATTTTGTATATTTTTGTTCAACAGAAGAAATCCATTACAGCACCTAATACATATTTTTGTAAAAGGCTTTAGAAACAAATTTTAATGTAGACACCACACCATTTCTTAATTGTAAAGAAATGCTTAATTATAAATTGAATTTGCTAATTAGAATAGAATATAAATGTTAAGTATCAAATAAGTCACATATAAATGAAAATAAAAAGACAATCTACTTATTTTTAAAATTAGTAAAAAAATTTCACAAGCATTGTTATTTTATATAAATTTAAATCTTTTTTTAATAAATGTTTACTTTTATCTTTTGTTTTGATATTTAAAAACAAAGTAAACAAATGTTTAAAAGTCGGAAAATCCCCAGTCTGCTTTAAACTAGAAGCAATATCAAAAACAGCCATTACAATAAGTATATTTGGTACCTCTCGTATATTTACGCATTTTTTTCTATGGACACAATTAGCGTAAATAAACAAGAGGTTACTGTATTACTAAACATTTTTTTTCTTAAACTCAAACTAAACACACTTACATAAAGCATAGTGGTAGTAAAAATTTATCTTTAATTTACTTTTAAAGTTTAGTTCTTGAAACAAATAGTACCAGTCAAACTTTTCTAAAATTACATCGTTGCTTTATTTTTAGTTTACTTTTACTTACAAAAATATTATTACAATGTAAAAATCGTCTAGCTTTTAAAATTTTAGTTTTATACACAGTTTTGAACTACTACGTCATAATATATTTTTTAACTTTTATTTATTTTTTTGTTGCATGAATGTGTTTAGTTCTACTAGTTTTAAAGTTTCACTGATGAAGGTCGGTTGTCCGAAATTAATTTGAAGAAAACGTGCAATAAACTGGTAGATTTTTAAACCATCGTTAATTTATTTTTTGTATTTACTGATGCAGGGGAAAAAAATCACTAGTAAAAACAATTGACTTGTGTCCTGGACCGATTTGCGAATTATTTATAAATCTTTATTTTTAGTTAAGTATTAATTTTGAAATCAATTTCTTTCTAAGTGTTAAAAGACTTTATAAACAGTTTTTACTACAAATAAAATATTTCATCACTTTTTTCCACTTAAAACACTCTATACAGAGAGGAGGAAAACTTGAGAAAAGCTGCTTACATTCAGCAGAAGTACTACAGAAGGGACTTGGAAGAGAAAGAGAGAAAAGAAAGGATTGATCGTTTGAGCCAGGTATTTTTGTATAACTCAAGTATTAATGTTATTATTAACTGTATTATTGTATTTGTAAATGTATAATTGTCTTTAATAATCCATAAATTGAGTTTTTCTCATCTAACTTTGTAGTACCTTTTTTAATATATGTGTCTTTGTTAACTAATGAAAGCTTGTTCTTAATTTCTATGCTTTAAAAAAAAAAATTGTAATATTTGAATTTTTAGTTTATAGAAAAACTTTTATATAACTATAGTTAGTTTTCAAATGTCAGTGGATGCAATAGTTACAATATAGTTTAAAACAAAAATATACGTTTGAATAAACTCATAAAAAGAATATTAAGCTTGATAAAGAACAATTTTCTAATTAAAAAATCAACAATAATTTGTCTCGAAGATAATAAACTAGATTAAAAAGTTTTATATTATGAAATTTATAACATTTAAGTCAGCAAATGATTTTATGTAAGTCTAGAATTTAAATACCAGTTAACAATAAAATCTATTGTTGTTTTGTTAATTATTCATGTCAATTGTTGCGTATCGCTTCCTAATTCCAAGCCGTTTGTAAAAAACTAATTATCATCTATTAACTTATTTTATTCCTTAGTGTTATAATAATATTTGTTACATTTTTTATTTAAGCTTGAATATAAATACTTATTTTACAGAGAAAAGCTTTGGAATTGGCTGAAAAAGATGAAAAGAAAAGAAAACAGCTCGGTAGTACAATACTTTTAAATTTATTTGTTTATTGTTTTTCTTTAATAATATTTATGCCTAATTGTTTTAAGAGTTTATAGTGCTGTAATATACAACCTAACGATTTTTTTTAAATAATAAATTTAACTAAATAAGAATTAAAATAAATCTGCAGTTTAAATGATAGTAGAAAAGAATATGTACTTGAAAATTTAATATATAGTTTATTAAATTAGTTTAGCACAAACTAATTTCTTAATAACTTTTAAAAGCAGTACGTTTTAAATAAGTTCTATAGTTATATTCCTTAAAAATCATACAACTTTGCAGAAAAGCTTCAAGTAATAAATGATCAGAAAATAGCCGAACAGATGATGAAAAACATGAGAGTTAACAACGGAAGAGAAAACAAAAATTATAAACAACCTGACAGATACACTACCGATGAAGTGAGATAAATTAAATTTTTTGAACAAAAGTTGCCTATGTTTCAAAATTAGAAAGTTTTTAAATGCATGAAACTCTAGTTTGTTGTGTGTTGTTTTAAATGAAACAAGTTTAATTTAAATTGATATTGTTGATGACATCATTATGTTTTTTCAGGAAATTGCACGTAGGATGTACTTGAAAGACAAGCAAGAACTAGAAAGAAGAAAAATTGAGAAGCTTGACAAAAGCAAAGCTGTGCTGTTACAAGATGAAGAACTGGCCAGGTAAAAATATGATAAATAGAAAAATGTATACTGTAGTTATATTTTGATTGGTGCGGAATGTTAGCTAAAAACTATTTCAAGTGTTATTTGTTCAGGGTTTTAAAACATTTTATTTTTAAAACAGTCACTAGATTTATAGTCTTTGCAAATAAAATTTATTAGCTCTTAATTATAGTTTAATTTTATTTTTTAATCAAATCAAATAAATTCATATTGTATTTTTAAAGGCACATTCATGAAGCAGAACTGAAAGAAGCATCAAAAGTTCGCCTTAGACCTCAACGTCCGAAGCAGGTTTAAATTATTTTCCTTGAAATTAGCTTCTTCTTTTTTTAAATTAAGATATAGATAGGGTATCTCAATTTGACTGGCTTCTTCAAAATGTGTGTTGACAACAACTCAATCGTTTTCAGTTAAACACTACTGCTTTTTAAATTAATTGTAGATGTGGTAAACTTATATGGTAGTTTTAGAGAAAGCTAAATATATATTAACATAAATATAATCACCAAATAACTGCGTTTTATTAAAAACTTAAATGATGTCGCTACTCACTTAGGTTTGGCCTTTGTTCCTAGATTTCAGGCTAGTTATTTTGACTTATAAGGTTAGGCTTTTTTTTTTTCTTGCTAGTAATGTTATTTTTCTAAGTGTTCAACCTTAATTAATTAATTTTTTCTATTACTACATTATTGAAAGTTTTCTCATTAAATAAATATTAATTGGTATTCCTCAGGCTAATTTATGGTCCTTTGAGCTGTCTTTTTTGCTTCAAATAGAACGACCCAGTGATAATACTTGATCTTGCAAAATAAATATCTAATCGATAAAGCCTTCTCTTAATGTATCGGTGTTTCAAGCATATTTTATAGATAATTCTTTTTAAAATGTTTATTAAATACGAAAATTTTTTTTTTATTTTAGCCTTCAAACCGGCCAAGGTCCAGAGACATGTTGAACGAAAATTACCACAGATCTGAACACAGGGTTGATCACAGGGTTGACCACAAGGGAGGCCAGAGAAGTTCGCTGAACGAGCAAAGAAGGACCCATCAAGAAAGGGGCGTCCCATCCAGGGGAACTCCGAAAATAAAAACTCAAAACCAACCCGCAAGGCCGCCACCCCCAAAAAACACAAAGTATTTTAACTAACTTTCAACCTAGTATTTTTATTCGTTTCTTTACTTAACACAAATAAACATTCAATCAAGTATTTGATATACTTTTTAAATTTTGCTCAAACAGAAAATCTTCATCCAGGGAAGGTTCTTCTCGAAACCAGCCAAGCGTGAGATCGTACGACCACCCTGTTGCCATGGCAGCCTCGTCATCAAGCAATTTTTATGGGGATCGGCTTCACGACAACGGTGCTTAGTTTAAAGTTACCTGATTAAACTTTCTTAGTTTCTGCTAATATTTTTACCAGATAATAAGTCTCAGTGCTTTTTGCTTAAATATCTACTAAATGCTTATAAAGTTTCTGTGTAACTACTAGATTAATTACTTAGTATTTATTTGTTAAGATAAAGACATTCCGATCGATGATGACGATTACGAACACAATTACCGCGCATTAGTTGACAAGCACAGCAGGGGAGGGAACGGTAGAAGGAAAGTGGGAAGAAGAAGGGAAAATCTTGGTGGAAGTGAAACATTAGGTTGAATTTATAATGAATAATGAAATAGAAAAATTGATAAACGTTTACGTACAATCGTTTATGTGCTGAAGTTAAAGTTATATTTTTTTACTTAGCTTATTACAAATATCATAACAAAATATTACACAAAAATATTTTTACTAGCTTGAATTCATATAGATTTATATTTTGTTGTTTAATACGTATAATTTTAAAATGTAACTTACAAAGAAATATAGAACTTATAATTTTGTTATTTTTAACATTTAAACTGATAAACTTATTAGTAGTAGGTTCCTTATTAAATTGCTAAACCGTTCCCAATTTCATTAATGCACATAAAATATTTTCGACATTTTTCTTTGATGCGTTTAAACAAACAATTAAAATACCTTTTTTTTAATTGACTCTAATTAAAACAAGTGAGTTTTATAATCATATATTTACACTTTGCATTAATAATACTTTAAAATACTTGCATAAAAACAACTTTACTAAAGTGAGCTGTTTGTTGCTATAATGTCAATTAAAAACATTTAAATCAAAATTGTTCAAAGTCATTTTCAAGATTTTTTTCATATAAGTCTAAATAAAAATATTGTTTTGATTAAGTTTTCAATTATTATTTTTTATTACATATGTACTTTAGTTTCTACGATTATATATGTAGATTTTGTTTATCATTCAGTTATTTATTTACTTTATGTTAATTTTTTTGTTTCCATCTTCTTTTTCTGCCTTATTTATACTTTCTGGTACAAATTGTGTTTACTATGTATATATCAAAAACATGCATTTAAATTTTATTTATAATATTTTTATAGTTGGTATATATTTATACATTTCTTTTTGGTAAGTAATAATGAAAATACAAAGTTTTTTAAACTCTAGTTAAACATTTTTTGCACAAAAACCGTGTTGTTTTTTATTTAGAGTTTTTATATATTTTAATATTTAAAAATTTCAAAATATTTATGCTTTCTTAAGTAAGTTATGGTATAACTAAGAAGTTTTAGCTTAAAGTGTTGCGAAACAAATTAAGTATTTCAAAAATAATTATTTAAACTTTTTATATACTGGTCCGGCCTTAATAGCTTATTTATTAAAAACAGTAAGAATCTTTTTTTTTTCAACAAAAATACCTTAAAAGAACACAATTAAAATAAAGCATTAAGAAGACAACAGTAATAAAGATTTTGAAATTTGTAAAAATATATAAAATATAAATTTCTGTGTGCTGTTAATTCACTAATATTTATAAACCTTTCTCGGTATGAAAAGTACAAAATTTTTCATTTAAAATTTGACGGTAAATTATTTTTCACTTGCATATTATTAAGTATATGCTTACTGAGCTGGATCAACAAAATCATGTTCATTGATTAATTCAATCTAAATAATTAAAAGGCACAACATTTTTTTTGTTCTAGCTAAAATTCTAACTAATTTGTTTTACTCATAAATCAATTAGTATTCCTATACCATGGTTGAAAACTTTTCTACTCGATATACCAAATGCCATATTGTACATAACGGCCAGTAGATTTTTTCGACATAGACTTTCTCCGATCACTTTTTTATCCTTTTGTAAAATAATACTAAAAAATTATTAATTTGTCTAAGCACTAACTATGTAATTAGCTTTGTATATTTCTTTCAAGTTAGTTTTCATATTTTCTGAATTTTAATTAAAAATTGTTTTTGTTTATTTTAAATTAGTTTTTTAATCATCTATAATTTTCCTTTCGAATTTTCAATAAAAAGTTTAGTCGCAGGCCGGATCCTACCCACAGGTCGTGTGTTGTCCACCCCTACATTATGACAAAATTGATTGACTTAAAAATAAATAAACCAGAACTGTTTATCTACTATATATTGCTATTGGTAGAATGTAGTCATTGGGATGGACAATGCACAGACGTCTGTCGCGCGACGTGTTTTTAAGCTTGATAACTTTTTTGTGCTAAAAAGTTTGGTTAAGGTTTTTGTGCAATCCAGTTTTTTAGGTCCAATTGCTTAAAAACATGAACAACTAAGCTATAAAAACTGTATTCTGTACTACATACTGTTTTACAATACTTTAAAACACTTCTAAAATAGCAGTGCGCGATTTTCTCCTTGAAAAACAGTTTAAATCGTGAAAAAATGTTACAGAATATTTTTTATTTTAGTGTTCAAAGGAACATTCATTGTAAGTAAAAGTTATGTATGTTATATATTTACTAGTATACACTGCAGTACGTACATTTACCAACAAAAGTTTGTTAATTTAAAAATATACTAAAAGTAAGTCATAACTCAGTCCACGTATAATGCTTATATTATTTTAAAATATAGACTATTGCTACGCACGTAAATAACTTTCTCTACTAACTGTGTCATAAAACTACAAGTATATACATTTATCTTAATTTGATACAGAAAATAAAGTCATAATTAATAAAAGTTTTTGCTCTGAGCACCAATTAATATAAGAAAGAATAATAATAATTATAAAGCTTGTTTTTTTGTGGATTCCTAAAAATATGAAAAAAAATCTTAAATAAAGCTTACTTAGTTTTTAATGGGTATCTTTCAGGTTTTAAAGTAAATTTTTCTAATGTTTTATTGTATTTAGAATGACAAAGCATTCATAGATATTAAGCCAAGGGAAGCTCCTAATTTATAATTTAGTTTAATGATCTGACAAAGTTTTGATTTTACTAATCTGCATCGTGTAAAATAATTCTTAGAAAACAGTGAGTGTTTTGTAGTTTGGTAACATATAGCTGGAAACAACTTATCAAACTAAAAATTCGGAGCAAAGTAAACTTAAATCGCACAACAACTATCATTAAAAATAGATACACGACTATTTAAATTCAGAAATTCAAATTCTTAATTTTTTTAAAGGTCCGCAACTCAAGTAATATAGATTTATTTTAATGAAAATGCGTATGTATGTCTAATGCAAAACCTACAAACACTTTTTTCTTTGAAATTTTTTAATATTTTTTGGAGATACAGCTAACATAAGTTTTAAAGTATAGTTGTTTTTAGTAAGTAATTTATTCCAAAACCAAAAAAAGTGTTTGCAGATTTTATTTAGACCTACATGCGAGTTTTTAGTTTTTTTCAATATATACAATTTTTTAAGTTGTAGCCCCTTATACTCTATTTTAATAACTTTAACTTTCCGAATTTCAATTTTCATGTTATCATTGAAAATTTGCTATAAAAGAAATGTTTACAATGATGTAAAGTTTTTTTAAAGGGTATGTTATGTAAATCAATCTTATACAGTGTAAGATTGTACACACCAGTTAGCAGAGAAGTGTTTGAAATGAGCACTTCAAATCATCAATTAAAGAAGTTAGTATGTACTATAGAGTGTATGTCTTGCCCTTAAAAGTTGTTTTTTTCAGCGTGGGGAATCACGTAAAAAACGAACACAAAAATGCCTCCCCTTTGTAAATCGTATGGGACCTCTAAAATTCTTCGATCCTAAAGTTATTGATTGGAAAGTTTTTTACATTTTTCAATCATCACAAAAATACATTCTTCGCATTTTAAGACGATTTGAAGAAAATTTAAGGAGGCGACTTTTGATTTTCTCAAAAATAAATGACTAACAAAAAATAATAAAAGTTATATAAAATAGAAAAAAATAGCTCCGTAAAATTTTTTTAATGGTCTTAAAACGCGTAAAATGTGTTTTAGTTAAAATTGCAACATGTAGAAAAAATATCAACCAAATACTTAAAGGTCGAATTCTTAAGTTTTTATACAGTTTACATAGGGTTTGTTTCAGAAAAATGTCAAAAGTGCTGGATGGTGGTAAAAGCTAGGAAGTTATTTTTTGTATTATTTTATGTAATTCACCAAGCTGAAAAAATATTTAATTCGGAAACTCGAGAATTAGGGCAATAGATGCACCTCAGTGTACAACGTTAAAAATTACGTACTAAAATATAGTTCTTAGTTTTGACAAAAGAAATTATTAATTCTTAAATAAGATAAAAGCTTAATGTGCCGCATAAAAAAAAGGTTAAACGTAGTTTTATCTGTGTTTATTTTTTACCTGATGTCGAAAACTATTAGAAAATGTATAATATCATTTCAAATTGTAATTCTATAATGGACGTATTGAGTTTTATAAACATACAGTCTGTCAAAACTTTGAAATGTTTTCTTTTTTGATTTATTTTTATTATTTATATTATTTATTAATATGTATTTAACTAGTGTTTATTTTGGCCATCCTTAAAAAAGTTGAGATGTTTCGCCATAAACAACAAATAATGAACTTTACCACACGACATGACCATCAACAACAGTACCCGAGACAACCTGTGACCAGTTTCGTCCTTATTAGGACTCATCAGGCAGGTATAGTCGCGAGACACCGCTGTTGAGATCTTACCAAGCAAGAACAAGTTTATATGCACTCTAGCGAACGTTTGTGGGTGAAATCCAAAACATTTACTCAGCCAAATCGTTCCCAGCCCAACGTCTAAGACATTGTCAGCTTATTGTGATATAGTAATATAAAACTCGTTTGATCAGTTTTAGCAATTTTTTATTACGACCATCAATAAGAAAGTTAAAATGTTTTGCCATAAATAAAGAACTTTACCACACGACCGCTGGTTAGATATCAACAGCGGTTTCTCACGACTATGCCTGCCTAATGAGTCCTAATAAGGAGAATACTGGTCGCAGGTTGTCTCAGGTAATATTGTTAATGGTCGTGTGGTCAAGTTCATTATCTATTATTAATATGTAAACATTCAACTCAGCCTAGTATAAAGATGTTAGTTTTTTATTTTAGCTTACTTAATTAGGTGCTAAAAGCTAACCATCAAAAATGATATTGTACAATGCTTTAAAGTTGTAAATGGTTTTCTTTTACAATTGTACTCACCTCCAGTATTGAAATGTCTTATTTCCATTTAACATTTATTATTTATCTAAATTTTTAGAATGCTTCATAGTTTTTAATTTTTGTGACTTTTTAATGCTGTTTTATTTTTTAGGTTAATAATTTTTTTTTTGATTTAAATAGTGGTAACTTACATGGTATTCCTAATAATTTTTTTTTTACCTTAAGTTTAAGCAAAGTCAAATGTTTAAAATACTATCCTTATTTTTCAAATAAACCTTTTTATGACCACTTTATACTACATAGTACATAATAACACAATTTAAAAAAAATTGTTTGTAAACAATATATAAATAACTTTTGCTTTATGTATAAAGTTCTTAAAAATTTTAGCTCAACTTCATTCTATATTTTTAGTTTTGTTCATTAGTCTAATTGACCATTATACAGTATTTAAAATTAAAACAACATGCTTTTCTAAAATTTAACTATATTTTTAACCAAGTTTTTATAAAATTTTGCATTGCGATTTTAATAATATTTTGTTGCAGAATTGCATTTTCAATCGTTTAACGGTGAAAATATTTTTTTTGTTTGAATTTATTCCTGTTTTAATTATTCATTAAACCATTCAAAACATAAACATCTAACTAGCAAAATAGTTGATATAAAGTTTTTATGCTTTAAACATTTGTGTAAAATCTTAACAACTTTATTGTATTTTTTA
>NW_028140830.1:0-11003 GCF_965202585.1 Thalia democratica | reverse complement strand
CTCGATTAAAACGATCCAAGTTAATACCTTTAAAAGTACGCAACTGCATTATCTATAAATTCTTGCATGTTGTTCATGCTATTAAAAACCACTTCGAGTGGTTCTGGAAAAAGGTACTTTCAAGCTGTTATAAACAGGAAGTTCGAACATTACATCTAGTTTTATTAATAAATGTATCATTTAAAATACGAGTTCGCGCTTTTTAACTTCATGTCTTCACAAAGATTAAATAAATTGTGCGAGCAAAACTAAGCGTTTTTAATTTCTAATTTAGTTATAAAACAAAATTCTACATTTTAACAAAATATTTTAAGTTTAATTATTTTCAATCAATTTACTTTGGAAATTACTAATTTCTTATCAACAACACAAACAAAAATTTAAAAATAAAATCCTTTATTGAGTTAAGTGTAAAATAAATTTGGTAGCTTCATTATCTTTCAATCATTATAGTTCAAAAAATAAGTATTTAATCATATTAAGGCCAAAAGTATTTCTTTGTTTAAAGTTTTATAAAACAATTTTTGTTCGCACAAACTTGGAGCTTTTTGTGGCGACTCCATTCTTGCGAGGCATTTTTACAGCGAGTATTGTTAAAACAGACAATTTTATATACAAAAACAAAACTAAATCGGTTTTAAAATTAATTTCTTCACAACGCACATTTTTATTGCTAATTTTCCGAAACCACTTAATGGTTTACAAACTTTTAGTGTTTTTTTTTCGACAAACGCATAACTTTACTTAATTTTTTTTTGCTCGCATGAGTTTTAACTTCTTATTGACGTCGTTTGTGCGACAAAATCTTACCAGCGAATGCAGGTTTCAGAAAACGAGGTCATTAGTAAATAAAGTTTAAAGTTATTTTAATTTCTAATGTCATTATTTAGATCTATGTTTACAAAATTTTCAAAACCACACTATGTGTTTAAAATAACTATAAATTACAAAATTCAAGGTAATTTCGTGTTGCATAGAAGTAAAATGATACAAATAGCTTTTATACTTGCTCTCATTTTAATTCTAAATAGCACCTAAGGATTAAGACAAAAATGTGTTTATTTTTCTAAACTACTTCATTTTTTTAGTTACAATCAAAGTTGTACAACTATGTAACCAACATAAAAAAAAAATATTTTAAAATATAATTTTTAAAGTAACTTAAAAAAGTAAACTGTTTAGGCCATTATCCGTTAAGGATAGAATATTACTAATATATTTAATAAAGAGCAAACTTTACACTTGTTAATATTTTTATAGAATTTTAAAATATTAAAGTCCTTCAAGCTTTTATGTTATAGTATTTTAAGGTTAAAAAACAAATGCTTCTAAATTAAATATTGTACGTTTAATAATTAAGTTAGTTAATATACACAGTTTAAGAAAAATTTACTTTGAATATTTTTTTATAAATATGCATATTGCAAGTTATGTTATACATGTGGTACAAAAATTAAATAAATGTTTTTATATTTATGACACTGTTTTCATTTTAGATTTAAAACATTACGGAACAGTGTAGGATAAATGTCCAATTTTTTTTTATTGTTTTTACTATTAGTTTCAATGAAAAAAATCAAAAATAGACTGTTTTTTTAGCAAAATATTACATAAACTAAACACATTATAATTTAAAGTAGTATCAGGCGTCATGTACAAAGACTTAGGTTTTCAAAAAAGTAGTTTATTTTTTCTTAAGATATTGTTTGATTAACTTTAAACAATCAAAATTTTTTTTATTTCTTATAATTGATTTTATACTTTTATTTATTTTTACGAATAACATTAGTAACTTTAATTAGTTAGGACAAAAAAAAATCTTTTTTTTGTCCTAAATCAATTGCAAATTGTAATAAAACTGTTATTTTTTTAATTTTGTACTATTTAAAAGAGCTTAATATTAATAAGAAATGAAATTTATATTATTAAATAAAAACAAAAGATAAAAATCATAGAAACTTTATTTTTATTGCGTCAAAAAAAACACACAAAAACTGTTGCACTTAAATTGTAATTGAACTTGAGCTAATTTGAACTTGAGCTAAAGTGTAATTTTACTAAAACTTTTAATGTTTTATATTCAAAAAAAAATTATCAAAAATAGATTGATGAAGTCTTTTAACTGCTATTTAAGGTTGAGACTTTTAGTTTTATTAAAACTTAGTTCTAGACTTTAACTTCTAAAAACTTCTCAAAAAATACTTAATATTATAATAGTTAGTAAAATAAAAACTTATCACCAGTTACATAAATAAAAACTTTAAAATGTAAATATTCATAAATTTGTGTTAAAAACAAATATATATTTACTTAATGCTCTTTCAAACATTATAGTTTAGAAGTTTAGTTTAGTTTTTATAATGAGGCTAAACATATAGTCTTACATATAATTTTTATTTTATTTTTCTTTTTTGCTTACACAAATTTTAAGTTCTCACTTGTGCGAACGAAAATTCGAACGAATACTAGTTTCAAAAATCAATATTTACATAAAAAAACTAATGTTAAATTAGTTTTATTACAAGAAGCGCTTTTTTGATGCCAAATTTTCGAAACTACTTTATGTGGTCTAAAAACATATTGGAATACAAAAATTATTTTAATTTATTATCACATAGAAGTAAAGTAATATAAAGTTTATCTAAACTCGTTCTCATTTTAACCGTAAAATAGCTCAAGATCAAAAAAAAATTGTGATAGAGACAATAAATGTTATGATTTTACAATATTAAAAAAATTAAAATAAGATTTGTATAATAACTACGTCCTTTAATTACAATCCAAATAAAATAACCATAAAATCCATATAACACTTTTTTATTTCAAATCTAAAATAAAAAGTAACCTACAAAAAGTTAACTGTTAGAATACAGTATTTTTTTTTTATAGTGTTTCACAGAAAACTTAATTGATAGCAAACTAAACATTTAGTTAGATTTTTCATACAGTTTATAAACCTTCAAAAACTCAAAGGTTTACGTTAGAGCTTTATAAGGATACATAAACTTAAATGGTTGTATACTTATTAAGTTAGATAAATTAAAATAAACTATTTCAAAAATTTTGAATTTGTATATTAACTTTGAAATGTATCTACAATGCGAGTTATGTTAAATATTTTTTACGAACCATTAATAATAATAAAATATTTATGCTTGCGGTTTAACTTTTTAGTTAAAACAATACACAATAGCACATGGCTTATGTCAAAATATTTCATCATATACAGTCTTTATTCTAATGATTAAAAAGTAGTTCTAGTCTCTTAATTTTAATAAACTAAAAAACCTAGGTTGAACTCATTTCTTGAAAACAAGTGTTTGTGTAAAACCGTATTTTATTTAGTCACTACATAAAAAAAAAATTCTAAAAATAAAAAAAAACATAGCAACTAAATAACTACTAACTTCATAATTAATATGTTAGCCTATAAACACCAATATTTTTTTTTTAATTTAGGCAAGTATTTCATACTTGCTGCTTTGTAATATAAAGTTAAAACTCAAAAAAACTATGTAATAAAACGTGTAGCTAAATTTTTTTTATAATTGTAAGTATAATAGTCTATTTTTACTTCGATCTATATTATAAAGTTAAACTGTCTTATTTAGCTTTTACTAAAACCAGTATAAATAAAAATCAAAATTTTCTCAAGGGCAAAAATTTTAACTGTTGAATTCTAAAAAAGAAGTCTTAACGATTTAAAAAAAAACACTTGTTTTTGAAATTTATTTTTTTTACTTGACTTTTGTGAAAAATATTAAGTTTAAATTTTAAAGTATACTGTATTACTTACTTTTATATTTCTAATGCGACCATTTTGCTAAATTTTTATCTTTAACGCAAAATATTTCTCTTAGCTTCCTAGTGACGTCATGACGCTTTTACCCGCGAACGCTTTTCATCAAAGCGAATATTAATACAAAATAATAATTTATAAGTTTTCCAATTAGTTGTAGGATATGTTTGTCCACAGTTAATTTTAAAAACCACTCAATGTGGTTCATAACAATTTTAATTCTGCACTTAATTTCATTTACAATAGGTTGAGTCATATAAAGTTTGAGCAATAAAAGCTTTCCGAAATGTTTTAATTTCAGTAAGTTTAAAAGCTTACACAGAATTTCTAAAGAAAAAAAAATTACCGATTGACCACAGCTAAATACAAGGAAAAAATGCGAGCGTTCTCTAAAACTACAAAAACTAAAAATTTGTTATGTTTTTATTACTTATGATAGAGTAAACAATCAAATCATTAGTTGTTTTTCGCGCTTACTTTTATTTTTTTTCAAGTTTTGAAACTATACTAGTTTTGGAAAAATAAAAGTCTCTAAAACTTAACTTTCTAAACTAATTGTTTAACTTTATAAATATTTAAAGCGTTTAGTATATGAAAAATAATTAATAATTTGTTTATATAAAATATGTTAAAGTAAAGTCACAGTACGTTATGAAAGAAAAAACTAATAAACAATCTTAAATACTTTGTTTAATGCACGTAAATAAAAGCGCATAAAAAATTTGTTCTAAGTGCAAACAGAACGATTTATTTAAGTGAAATATTTTTATAAGAATCTATAAATAACAAAGTTGATTAATTATTTTTAGCTGATTAAAAACTTATTAGTAGTTCTAAATAGATACTTTACGGCAGTGAAATCATAAGTACTTAACATTAATATACTTTGTTAATAAAAAGTAAGTAATATTATTCTATTGAATCATTAAAAAATGATGATAAAACTAAAACTTAAAAATAGAATTTATCTTATTAAAAACAAAACTTAATTAAAAATTATATTTAATGTCAAACATTTTTGAATTTGAAATAGATTTTATTGATTAACCCAATAAAAACTTACTCTTAAATTTTTTCAATAAATATACAATCTAAAGGTATATTAAATAAGTTATTTTATTAATTGTCATTTGATTAAGCATAGTTGAAAAATAAGATATGTAAACCTATAGAACAAATTTGTTTAACGTTTATTTTTTTGTAGTATTTTATTTTAAACTTGCGCACAATATTTTTATCGCAGATTAGTTAAGCTCCTACTGACGTAAAAAATCTAATAACCATTAGTTTCAGTTTTATAAATAAGTTTATAAATAAAACACACTCACAATTGGATTAACATCAAGTTGGGATTACAACTATGAATTTTTACAACTATTTAAAGTGGTCAAACTAAAATCAAACAATTAATATTCATTTTAACAACCATAACTAGTTATTTAATTACATTTAATTTTCTATTTTTACTGTTTTCATGTTCAACTGATGTTTCTTTTGACAGCAATTTAAAGTTTGCATTACTATAATGTCTTATCAAGAAGAAAATAAATGTTTGCAGTGAACAAACTAAAAATAAAACAAATGTAAAGATTGTTTTGTAAAAATAGTAAACTGTTTTTGTATTTTGAATAAATAATTCTTTAAACTGTAACAAATTGCTAAGCACTTTAATTAAGGTTAAACTTAAATTTTTATTTAAATTATTATAATGTTAAAAAAAAAATCGAATCAAGTTTGTTAAACACTCTTTATTCTTAACAAGAAACTAGTATTAAATAAAAAAGCATTAGCATTTTTAAAAATACGTAAATATTTTTTTTTTTGTAAACCAACTGTGAATTCAGTAAAGGTCTTGAGCTAATTATATATTTTTTCTATTAATCAATAAGCAACAAAAAGTTTAAAGACTTAAAAACATATATTTTTATACTTTGCAAATACTAATAATATAATGAAGAAAATATATCTAGAGTTATGAGACTAGCGCATTTGCAGTTATTAATTTACAATTAGTTTAATTATCGCATCTTATTTCTCCTCGTACAAATATCATAATTTGTTTACCTGTAAACGACTGTTAAAAATATGGTAAACAAAACAACAATTTTTTTTTATAACAGTTATGTTGTAAATATTTTTCTGTATGACTTATATTTACTAAAAGTTGTTTTTAATAACTAATTTGAAAAAAAATTAAAATGATACTTTAAAACAAAATAAATAAATAAGACTTATAACATGTCGAAAGATATATATATTATATTATTTTTACTGATTTACTAAAACATCATAGTTTTTTTTTTTTATTAAATAATGTGAATACATTTATTATTTATATATAAACTTAAATAAAATTTAAACTAAATGACTACTTAATATATTCAAAGAAGTTTTAAACTGATATTATACCTATGTTTTTAATAATGTTGTTTCCATTGTGAAAATAAGTTTATAACAGTAAACTGTAAAACAGATGTTTTTATTACTAGATGTTTATAAAAGTTTAGTTAGAGTTTGAATACCTCAAAAAATATGTTGAGAATAATTAAACCTTAAATTGCACATTCAAAATATACAATCTAATTATTATTTTTTTTTATTTTTTAGTCAAATAAGGTATCAATTTTTTAAAAGACCAAGTTATAAATCAAAAACATGTTCAGAAATTTTTATATAAAAATATTTTTATTGTTGTAAAAACAAAAGTTTTTTGGTTTTCTTTTAAATACTTAGTTCGAAAACATTTTATAGATCTTATTTTCCTACTTTGAAGAAAACGATTGAATTTAATTAAACTTTTTTACAAACTTTAATTTGTTTGCACAAAGTTTACGCTCCTAATGACGTCATTAGTGCGACGAAATTTACCCGCTCGTTTGAGAGAGAAACATTTTTATATTTTATACAACAAACAATTCATAGATATTTTTTTATTAGTTGATAACTTTACAAACAATTTCTAAACCTATTTTTTGGTTCAAAACATTAAACGAAATACAAAAATTGTTAAAGATGTATGTCATATCTAAGTGAAGAAGTCTTAGAATATATTTTCATATGTGTTCTACTTGTTAACCTTTAGTTAATGTAAATTAAAACATTTAAGATCAGAACAAAAAGTATTTATTATTTAACAATTCTTAATTAAAATCAAAATAGCTTATACGTTTTTATATTAAATGAGTACTTCATGGTTTTGCTAAGTTTTTTTTTTATTTATGCAAGTACTTCACCAACATAACAAATCGTTTTAGTTTCTGGTTGCAAGTGGAAATTATTTTATAAATTTTTAATTTGTTTTTTTTGATTGAATTTTTTTTTTCTCAGAATCACTATATAAAGTTTTTATATAAAATGTAGGAAGTAATGATAGTATTTGTTATATATGAGAGCAAATATATTATCTCTTTGTTAATTATAAAGTAATTAATACGGTATGGCTTTATTCAATAAAATATAAGTTAGTTTATAAATTTTCTTATTTTGTTGTTTCTCAATATACTTTGAGTAGTTTTGAAAAAGTGTTTAACAGCAAAGCTCCTTAACATATAAACTTTTTAATAATGCTTTATTTCTTAATTGAAAATATATTGTTATTTTTACTCTTTTTCGTTTCAAAACATTAATAGCTAAAAAAAAATATTTGTACAACCTTTACTTAATTTTTTAATTACATGATACCAAAAATATCTTAACAGTTCTTACAATATATTTTAATTTTTTTCAAATGCATTGTTTACTAAGGTTTTTTATGACTTAAACTGTTTTACAACTAACTTTTTTTTTTAGCTTTTCTAAACAATTAGTGGTTCATGTGTTAGACATAAAATGAACTTTTTAAACCAAAGTTATCAAAGTTCTTGGTGACATAATTTAATGAATACAAAGCAGCAAATAAGTGATTCATGATCAATTGTACAAATACAAACCCGTAGACTGTATGACAGTAGCAGTACGTGCTGCAACAGATTAAATCTTATTTAAAAGCAAGGAAAAACGGCCTAATAACAATTTATTTGAAACAATATTTATTATGTGCGTTTTATTAACTTTACATATAAATATTCATTTAATGATCATGTTGAGCTGTATCCAACATAAGCCTTCATTTGAAGTTTAAAAGCAACTGAAAATATAGCTGAAATTTGAGATACTTATATTCTAAACAAAGACTAATATCTTAACTAAACGAAAAAAATATTAGCTTTTAAATTAAGCTCAATAGAACTTTAAATCTCAACAACATTTGAAACACTACTTTTGTAGGTTTGTAAGTTTAGTTTCATACACTTTAAAACTTCTTGCTTTAGAGTATTTTTCTACATATTCAAGTATTAGGATAAAAATAATGCTTAGTTAAGTTTACAAATGTTTTTTTTTAGAAGCAGATAGTTGTTATTAAATAAAACAAGAAACAACTTATAAACATCTCACGATTAATAAAATATTTTATAAAACTCGTTATAAATCAATTAAAAAGTTGTACTAATTGTTTTAAAGTAGTATTCTAAAATAATATATTAGAAAAGTTTTTTTCAAAAACATTATTGGTGTAATTTCTTTCTTGTTCTAATTGAACAAGTTTTTACTTTTTTTAAATTTTTTTAGTGCTCCTATGGAACTTAAATAAAACAACTTTCATTTAAATTCACACTGCGTGTAAATTTTTAAGCTCCTACAGAAGTCATGGAAGATTTTCTCGCAAGCGCTCTCGGTTCAAGTATGTAAAAAAACAACTAGTTGATATTCAGTTTTTGATCGTAGTTCTCATCGCATCTTTCTAAATTTTAAAAACCACTTAGCATGGTGCATTTGTAACTGGGTATTAAGTTGCACTTGATTACTGCTTAAATTTGATTGTAAGTTTCGAGCTTAAAGTTCATTCAAGCGATAAAGAGAAAGCTCGCAAGGTCAAGTGTTATACTGATGCAAGTTTAATACAGTTAACAAAAGGAGAAAATAAAGTGCAGACAAGAAATTACTGATGTAATATTGCAAAAAGTTAAGAACGTTACATTTTACCAGTTACAGAAGAAGGGAAGATGCTAGCCAGAGCCTGCTGAAGTAAAGATGTTGTTTATGTTAAATAGACACTTATATTGTTTTTTTGTGTTTAATTAAGTGTATTTTTATTAGTGTTACTTTTATAAGTATTTCTTATTTACATTCTAAGTAGTTAAATATTATTTTGTTTTATACAATCTTAAAGTATATTACTGTTAGATCGATTCGTGTGTAAGGTTTTGACCACATTTAAAGTGTTTTCTAAATTTTGTGTTCTTCACATATTTGTTAGTGTTTGCTATTGTTCTTTATATAAAAAATGTTAACTCATATCATGCTTAGTTTTTTAAAGAGTAGCCCTAGATAGTTTGGATATAAGCATTTAGTATAAGTTAAGTTTATGATTTAAAGGTACCTACAACCTTAGGTTACACATACTAAACTTCAAAAAGCAAAATTTAAAAACCAAAAGAGATTGGATTTCCGAAAATTTACAAAACAATAAATTTTATAAAGATATTAAAAGGTAGCATCGCAAAAAACAAACCTGTTATCAAAATGAAGACTTCTTAGTAAGATTTCTACGGTAAAAAACAATTTAAATAAAAATTACTAAAAAATATTTTTTTAAAGAAATAAGGATATTTTTTATTTATACATTTTTATGGCATTTATCAAAAACTTATTCGAAATTAAAAAATAAATTGTTTAAGTCATACTGTATAAGTTTTTACAATTTCAAACATATAGAATTTAAATACTTAGTAAGAAAGATCACAATAACTTATATTAATTATATTTTTTGTGTGAAAATAAGTGTAGATTTTTCTACAATTACTACTAGTAAGTAAATATGTTCATGTTTTATTGAATATATACAAAAACATGTAATACCGCTGTTTTTTAATACTAATACTTTTTTAATGAAAATGTTTTTGGAAGAAAAACATAAACTAAACGCTTTTAAGCAATTCATCTACAGTATTATAACTCTGCTTAGTTTATTGGTAAGAACAGAATGATCCGATAGACTGTTATCTATAAATATAATTAAATCACTAATAGAAAACAGATTTAAATGTCAAAGATATTTAATAAATTTCTATTGCAAATAACTTGCTTAAATAAATATGAATTTTAAATATTTTAGAAAAATTGATATTGGCAAAATTAAGTTTTAGAGGTTAGCGTTTTTTCAAGAAGTATAATTAAACAAACTGTAAAACTAAAGAAAAACAAATATCATTATCACTTTTATTTTCAGAAATTTACAAGTTTTTAAAGTAAGACACCCAATTAAAAATTTTAGCTCAATTTTTTAGCATTACTATTTAATTTGCAATTATAGACTATAAAGTTGTATAACAGGTTGAATGATTCGTGAAAAACAAAAACAAAATTTAAAAAATTTACTTTATTAAACCTTTCAGTAATTTATTTTACAAAGTTTAAACTTAATTACTAACACTGTTTTAGTCAGTAAAATTTTTAAGTTTTGTAAAAACTGAATAAAAAAAATTTTGTATGTTAATTTAATTAATAAAAGACTACATAAAAACCCTTTTTTTTATTAACTAAATATAATATAAAACTGTGCAAGTTCTCTCCGTTTTGAAAAAAAATGTTTTAAATATGCTAAAAAAGCAAGTAAATAATGTAAAATTGTACAAAATATCTGTGTTTTATATATATTTGCCATTCACTTTACTATGTTTAGTTTTAGAATAACAAATAAGTATTCAAATTATATACAATTTTATTAAGTTATTTTTTTACCACTCTACTTGATTATTTTCTTATAAAACTTATTGAAAAACTGAAAGTACTTTTTAAATGCAATATTGAAAAGTTTTTGTTAGTTTTAATATCTACAGATAAACTGTATAAAAGTGATGTTTTTTTCTTGATAGTTGCTGTAGTTTTAGTAATAAATGTTTTTTGTAAAAAAATGTTTAGTCAACTTTCATAGTTTTAGAACTTTTGTTTATATACGGTTAAAAATTATAAAATAGAGTTTGTCTTTCAAGTAGACTTTTAGAACCGATTGACTACAACTAATTATAATAGAATAATGCGAGCATTTTCTAAAACTACAAGGAAAAAATGACTGTAAAAACGAGTATAATTAGGTATTTATTAGTTTAGATACAATATTATATTGAATAAATATTTTTCATCCTCTCTACTTTCATTTATTCCA
>NW_028140829.1:7500-11156 GCF_965202585.1 Thalia democratica | reverse complement strand
AAGAAAGATGATGGAGAGACAAAGAAGTTAACATGGAAGTGAAGGAGAGACGAAGAAGTGACATGGAAGATGATGGAGAGACGAAAAAGTTGACAAGGAAGATGATGGAGAGACGAAGAAGTTGACATGGAAGATGATGGAGAGAAGAAGAAGTTGACATGGAAGATGATGGAGAGACGAGAAGTTGACATGAATATGATGGAGAGACGAAGAAGTTAACATGGAAGATGATTGAGAGACAAAGAAATTGACATGGAAGATGAAGGAGAGATTAAGAAGTTGACATGGAAAATGATGGAGAGACGAAGAAGTTAACATGGAAGATGATGGAGAAACGAAGAAGTTGACATGGAAGATGATGGTAAGACGAAGAAAATTGACGAGGAAGATGATGGAGAGACGAAGAAGTTGACATGGAAGATGATGGAGAGAAGAAGAAGTTGACAAGGAAGATGATGGAGAGACGAAAAAGTTGACATGGAAGATGATGGAGAGACGAAAAAGTTGACAAGGAAGATGATGGAGAGACAAGGAAGTTAACATGGAAGATGATGGAGAGACGAAGAAGTTGACATGGAAGATGATGGAGAGACGAAGAAGTTGACATGATGTTACTGTGATGTGAAATTTTCTATGTTAAAATCAACTGTCTTGCAATAGTTTTGTCCTAAAGCTTACTGTGATGTGATAGTTGTATTGTTTTGATATACTGTGATGTGATAGTTGTAATGTTGAAACCTACTGTGATGTGATAGTTGTACTGTTGCAACCTACTGTGATGTGATAGTTGTACTGTTGCAACCTACTGTGATGTGATAGTTGTACTGTTATAATCTACTGTGATGTGATAGTTGTACTGTTGTGGGCTACCGATGTTGGTGACCCAACATCTAAAGCCTCAGTTTGGTCAGGGTGACTTACTGTGGGCAGATCGTCAACCTGACCTTTTTGTTCATACTTTTCATTCATATTACTATAGTTGGACATAGAAACTATATTTTACTTAATGCTACTTTATATAAATCAAACAGACAGTTTTAAGTGATGACTCTTTATATAAAACAAAACAAGAAATAATAGCATATACAAAACTATAAATTACTATGACAAACTTTTTAGAAACTACAATCTATTTAAATCTCTTTAAAAGACTTTAAAAAATAAACTAAAAATTAAATAAAACTTTTAGTAAAGAAGAAACTGTAAAAGAATAAACTATTAACTATAAACCTGGTTTAAATATTAAAACAATTAAATACCAGTTAAAATATTTACTTTTAACACAAAACAATACTTACAATACACAATCACAAAACAAGTTCAATATGTTGTTGCTTCCAGCTGCACACCAACTCACCAACTGCTTACAAATACACTGACTGTCATTTTCTGATATTTAGTTGCATCAGAATTAGTTTGAAACACGTCAGATGATTCTCATTGGCTGGTGCAATGAAGCGTGTCAAACTCAAAATATTCTCTGAGCTCAACTTTGAATAATGAATAATGCACGTATTCATTACACTATCTTCTGTAGTCCTTTTTTTTGAAGAGGATTATCACTCTATCCTCTGCTTGCCTCCTGCTAGAAGAATTCTAAGGTGATGTTCACCTAAATCTAATTGGTAAACAGCAAAAAAACAAAATAAAAGGAACAGTGTAAAGAACAAATAAATTCAAAATAGTCATGAACTAATTTAAAAATCAAACTTATGTAGAATATTAATAGGAGAGAGAAAAATTAAGTATTTGGTTTTCACATAATAAAAAAAAATTATATAATAACATAAATTTTATCAGAATAACTAACTCAGTAAAAAAAATCTTAGACAACATGGTAAAAAAAATGTTATCAACATAATAGTATTTGCACAATAAATAAAATGAAATATCAATAAATTTACGGTTACAATTCCAAATATTATTTTTACTATAAATAGATAAACAACTCTTAATCAAAATATTAAACTCAAAAAAAAAATCTTTGGCAATATAGTATCAATTGGTATTAGAATCAAAATTTTTTCACAAAAAAAAAAAAACATATGTTTAGTCATACAGAATCATCACTCAACTGTCATGCCTAACTTAACCCTAGAATACAAAGAATTTTAAGTCAGCCTTTCTAAAACTTTATTTCTTAATTTGTCAATTTTAAGTTTAATATTTTCAACATGTTCTTCAATTTTTAGACCTTCTTTAATCAACTCATCTTTTTCTGAAATTAATTTCAGAATCTCACTCTGAGGTTTAACCTGTTCATTTTTATTGCTATTAGGTTGATAGCCTGTAGAGTTAACTTTTAATAAATCATTTTGAGAATTAGTATGGGTGCTTTCTTTTGAAAATTGTCTATCATCAGTTACTTCAACCTTATGGGTTAATTGGTGGTTGTGTTTTACCTTACAACTGTTTTGCTCTTCTCTCTGCTGTTTGTCTCTTACTTTACAATCACTGACAAAATAACATTTTAGTTGAGGCCTCTGTTGCCTGTTAAACCTCTGGTTATAGCTTGGCCACCTGTCTTGGGCATATTTGGAACCTTTAACTGGTTTGTTATTAGGACCTGTTACATTCACAGCCTGTGGTAAATTTCTTTTACTCATTACAACATTAAATTGAACAGCCTCACCTTGTGCAAGTGACCTTATAAACTTGTTCGGGTTGTTTTTACTAATTTCAGTGTGATGAACAAAAACATCACTGTCCTTATTATCACAATGAATGAATCCATAGCCCTTTTTAACATTAAACCACACAACTCGGCCTGTTACTCCATATGCTGTAATTTTTCTGGGAGCTTTAGGTTTAAATTTTTGTGCCTTTCTGGTTGAATGTACTGAATTAATTTTAGTCATTGCAAATTTACAGTGTTTTACTGTTCTGTTATTACCTTCATGTGGTGAAGTATTTTGGTTTTGATAGCCTTCATTTTGTTTGTTGTCATAGTGGTTTCTGTCATTATTTGTACATTGGTTGTCTCCCAGCCTATAGTACTCTTGATTAGGGTGGTTACTACTGTGGTTATTATAGAAAAAATTTTGATTTTGCTGCCAACCTACATTATTGTGACTCTTACTTCTGTACCTACCATAGTATGGTTTGTGAGGTTCATATGAAATATTTGTTGTTTTGTTAATTTGTTGGCCATTAAGATGTCCATGCCTAATATTCCATAACTCTGGGATTCTTGTGTAACCCAGAAGTTGTGTTTAACAATATCTAAATTACCTATTTGAAGTTCAACACAAGCGCTTCCTATTGGGTGGATTTCATTGTTACCAATTCCTTTTATGGATTTACTGAATGGTTTAAAATAGTTGTTAATGCCATTTGTGAGATTCTTTGGCAATATTGAAATTTCGCACCCAGAGTCAACCAAAAAAAGTACATTAGTAACATTGTCCTTTACAAATAGTAGACTCTGTGGTAAGGTTTTAGGATCAATTGACGGGGTGTTTGTGATAGCAAATGACCAATTGGTGTTGAAGTTCTGACTTGCCTTAACATCATGACGCATCTCACCTTTAACATTTGGCTGACAGCTCTGTGATGGCTGATTAGACCGCCATGGTTTGTTAGTGGAACCTACAAAAGTAGGTTCAGTAGGCATAGTAAGAGGTTTTCTGTCCCCATCTTCATGTCCTCTTAATGTC
>NW_028140829.1:0-2500 GCF_965202585.1 Thalia democratica | reverse complement strand
CTTGTTATTGCGAGAGTTTTTCATTAATTTTTTTATTCAGTAATTGTGGGATACACATTACTAATTTTGTGATCAGAAATCACCTACTACTCCAGTGTCACCAAACAAAGAAAACGAAATGTTCACGTCAAAGTTACGTATTTATCAATCCTGTGCCATAAAATAAAAGTCGTTGAACGCTCACGCATTCTATTCCCGTGACACTAGACAATGAAACTTCTCAATTTATCACTATTTTATACGAACTTCGTTGGCTGAACTCAGAAATATTAATTATTTTATATGAGGAAAATTTTTTTTTTTAAGTTTGGATGGGTAAACATCTCCAGTAATATTAACTGAAAGATAGTCGAACTACTTATGTCTAAGTACTAACACAAAAAAAAAGTAACTTTTTAAGAAACACAACTTGTATATAGAAATTTAAACTTAAGTTTTAATGATATAGCCTGCTGTCTGCTAAAGTTCAATTTTAATTTTAAAGTTCTTAACAGTATTTTATTAAATTGAAATGAATTAAGCCTTTTTATAAATATATACTAAAAATAATTCATTATCATTGTTATAAGTCAAAACAAGTTCAAATAAAAATAGTTTAAAAATATGAGAGCTTAAAGATATTTAAGTAACAATCACGAAAAAAAAATCACTTAAGAATCACGAAGAAAAAGGCACAAGCAACAAACTAAATTAATTGAAAATAAAAAATAAATCAAAAAACGAAGAAGTTGACAAGAAACTGACGACGGTAATTGACGACAGAAGAATGAATAATTTAACAAGGAGCTGACGATGAAAACTGATGATGGAGAGACAGAGAAGTTGACAAGGAAGATGATGTAGAGAAGAAGAAGTTGACATGGAAGATAAAAGAGAGACGAACAAGTTGACATGGAAGATGATGGAGAGATGAAGAAGTTGAGATGAAAGATGATGGAGAGACGAAGAAGTTGACATGGAAGATGATAGAGAGACGAAGAAGTTGACATGGAAGATGATGGAGAGACGAAGAAGTTGACAAGGAAGATGATGGAGAGACGAAGAAGTTGACATTGAAGATGATGGAGAGACGAGGAAGTTGACAAGGAAGATGATGGAGAGACGAAGAAGTTGACGAGGAAGATGATGGAGAGACGAAGAAGTTCAAAAGGAAGATGATGGAGAGACGAAGAAGTTTTCAAGGAAGACGATAAAGAGACGAAGAAGTTGACATGGAATATGAAGGAGAGACGAAGAAGTTGACATGGAAGATGATGGGTGGAGACGAAGAAGTGACATGACAGATGATGAGTGAAGACAAAGAAGTTAACATGGAAGGTAATGGAGAGACGAAGAAGTTGACATGGAAGATGATGGAGAGACGAAGAATTTGACATGGAAGATGATGGAGAGACAAAGAAGTTGACAAGGAAGATGATGGAGATACGAAGAAGTTGACATGGAAGATGATGGAGAGACAAAGAAGTTGACAAGGAAGATGATGGAGATACGAAGAAGTTGACATGGAAGATGATGGAGAGACGAAGAAGTTGACGAGGAAGATGATGGAGAGACGAAGAAGTTGACATGGAAGATGATGGAGAGACGAAGAAGTTGACAAGGAAGATGATGGAGAGACGAAGAAGTTGACATGGAAGATGATTGGAGGAGACGAAGAAGTGACATGGAAGATGATGGGTGAAGACAAAGAAGTTAACATGGAAGATGATGAAGAGACGAAGAAGTTGACAAGGAAGATGATGGAGAGACGAAGAAGTTCACTGGAAGATGATTGAGAGACGAAGAAGTTGACGAGGAAGATAATGGAGGATGAAGAAGTTCACAAGGAAGATGATTGAGAGATGAAGAAGTTAACGTGGAAGATGATGGAGAGACGAAGAAGTTGACATGGAAGATGATGGAGAGACAAAAAGTTAAACAAGGAAGATGATAGAGAGACAAAGAAGTTTACATGGAAGATAATAGAGAGACGAAGAAGTTGACATGGAAGATAATGTAGAGACAAAGAAGTTGACAAGGAAGATGATAAAACGACGAAGAAGTTGACATGGAAGATGATGGAGAGACGAAGAAGTTCACATGGAAGATGATGGAGAGACAAAAAGTTGAACAAGGAAGATGATGGAGAGACAAAGAAGTTTACAAGGAAGATAATAGAGAGACGAAGAAGTTGACATGGAAGATGATGTAGAGACGAAGAAGTTTACGTGGAAGATGATGGACAGACGAAGAAGTTGACAAGGAAGATGATGGAGAGACGAAGAAGTTGACATGGAAAATGATGGAGACACGAAAAAGTTGACAAGGAAGATGATGGAGAGATATAGAAGTTGACATGGAAGATGATGAAGAGACGAAGAAGTAAACATGGAAGATGATGGGAGACGAAGAATTTAACAAGGAAGATGATAGAGAGACGAAGAAGTTGACGAGGAAGATGATAGAAAGACGAAGAAATAGACATAGAAGATGATGGAGAGACAAAAAAGTTGACAAGGAA
>NW_028140828.1:0-11368 GCF_965202585.1 Thalia democratica | reverse complement strand
ATTTTTTTATTTTCTTTTCACTATGTGTTAAAAATTTAAATAGTTCTAATAAAATTTATAGTAATAAATAGAGTTCTATAGGTTGAACTTATTTTGAAGTTGTAAAATGGTTTCATATTTATGGTATTACTTTTTTAAAAGGATTGTTTATTATAAAACTAAATTGGGGTAGGAAACATGTATAGTATATAAATAAGTCAGGATTTTTTAAATATTATAATTATTTCTATATAGTAAAATACTTGAGATACTACAAAGTCTTCTTTGTGTTTACAATGTTTTAAATTGTAACATAGATTGTTTTTCAAAAAATTCGTTATATTAATATTTCTTAACATTTTACTATACATAGACTATTTTTAATTTGATTTGTCTATTGTTTTGTTATAACTGGAAAAACTTTAAAAACAATAAATGAAACATTGTTCAATACGTAAATGTTTAGTATTCTAGCTATTTAGTTCAAACAAATTAAAAAAATTTTAATAATAACTTTAACGTTTTATAGTTCTTGTTTTCAATGGAATTTCTTAGCGTCTTATTCTAGATTAAATTCCTAGCTGTTTTGACGAATAGCATTTAATTATAACTTATTACAAATAAAAAAATCTGGGGTTAATAAAATTAACAAAATTTAAAGTAATGTAATAACAACAAGGGATTTAAGATTATATAGAAGGATATCACAATCTATAAAATAATTTGAAAATTTATAAAATTCAACTAAATATCGATTTTAAAAATTCCAATTGCTAAAAAAATAGAACGGCTTTAATTTTTAATATAGCAAGTCAGAGCTCTACCTTTTTATTTTTTCAAATACCAAGCTAGTTTTTTTTATTATCTAGGTCTTTAGTGAAATTTAGTTATTCTAGTTTTAATATTTTGATGTTTTATTACTAATTTGTTTAAAAACTTTATTCTTTTAGTTTTGAAAAATTTATTTATAGTTTTAATAAGATTTTTAAATACACAGGAGTCAGGACAGTTTAATATTGCTTAAGATTGTTTTTTTGACTTAAATAGTGGCAACTCTGAAAAGTATCCATAATATTTTTTATTTAAGTCTTGATAAAATCTAGAAGTTATTTTTTATCAATTTAAAGAATATTTAAACATAATTTTTTTTCTTGCTTTATATAGCTAGTTTGTAATTTAAATAGAACGAGTAAATGTTAAATTTTTTAAAGTTTTATTTACTAGGATTACAAAGTCTTTAATTTTGTCAAGAACAAAACAGTCAGCTAGCATTTCGTTCATGAAAAACAAGTTGATTAAACAAAATCATAGAGACAACTACCTTCAAAAAAAATTTTTTATTACTTTATAATAAAGGTAGGCAACATTTCACTCAAAAGTGAACATTTACTACTTAGACTTTTACCTGCAAGACTAATTAAAGTAGAAAAATTGACTTGCGCTGTAAAATGAAAAAGATAATTTCATACTTAAACCAGTATTTAGTATTTATATACGTCAGATGAGTTGTTTGTAACCTCAAAAACACTTTGTGGCAGTCTTTTTCAACCTATGTACGTCACCTATGCCTAGAGTATGCTAATTAACTAAAAACTAAATGAATAACGTCAACATTTTTTCTTTTTTGATTTAAATTTTAATCGTTCTTTTCATGAAACAGTAAAAGGACAATATCTAATCTGTAGAGTTCTGCCTACTTCGATGCTTTTGATAATCAAAATTTGTATTAAGAATAAAAAACTATTTTCAAACGAATCAATAAAGTACAATACAAGTTGAAAGTTAACTATGATGCTAATTTATTGGTATTATGATTGTAATTTAGTACAAAAACAAACATAAATTTTAACTTGTTTTTGATTAGTTGTTGATAGCCTTATTACAAAATAGTATATGTGAAACTACATTAAATGTACAAAGTAGTTATTTAATCAATGTTTCAAATACAAAAACTTATAATTTAAGACTTACACAAAAAATTATCAAAAAAATTATTTTTAACTAGTTTTTATGTATGTTACTTATCTTTTATGTATACATTTCTTGGGTTAATAAGAGTTAACCATATTCTAGTTTATATAGTAAAAAAAAGACACATAAGTAAATTTCGATGGTCTATATAAAAGTTATTAAATAGTTATGAATTTTATATTAGTAAATACTTATTTCTTAAAAATTCAAATAGCCAAAAAACTAGTATTGTTTTTGTTTGTAAACATAGTAAGTGATAAAAATTTCCTCTATCTTAATACTAAATCCAACTATAGAACTTAATATTTTATAGAAAAAACACTTTTAAACACTAAAACTTTATTTAATAAACCTTATTTCTTAATATATTTTGTTTGCGTGGCTGATAACATAAATATTTTAAATTAAAATTTTTATTAACATAGGTACAAATTTTTGTTTTATTGACCATGTCACAATCAGCTTGCGAATAGATAAAATTTTACTTTTTAAAAATTACTAGTCGGTTAAACAAAAACCTAAAAAGTATCTACAAAAACAAAACAACAAACAAATATTAAAATACATAATAAACTTTGTTTAAACAGTATAAAAGTATAAAAAGCAATAATTCTTCTTAAGATAAAATTTATATTTCATTTTATAATTTTCAAAAAAATCATACTTTTTATTAGTGTTATATTAACTTTTTTTCAAAGTATGAATTGGTAAATGTATATTTTTACAATCCAAATAAGACCAAAAAAATGTTTAAAAAAAGTATACTTATTTTACTCAAAATATTAAAGTACAAAAACACAGGCTTTAAATATTATAAAAGCACAACAAAACAACGTTAAGTTCCTAAAATCTAAATAGCTATAAAAATGATAAGCTTAAAACACAATGAAAGCACCTTTTACAATGTCATGACATTATAAACATCCATATATAATGTGTTTTCTTGTCTTTTAATTCGCGAAACGAAATACTTATTAAGACTATATTAGACTTTCTTTTTTAAATTAAAAAAAAAATAAGATTTTATTATATTTTGCCGATATTACGATAAATGATTCAATTAATGCTTTCTCACAATTTTTGTTAATAAAACATATTAAAAAATTTTGGCTCAACTTTCATTTTTATTTTTTGTTTACTTTCTTTTAAAGTTAACTTTAATATGTAATACATGTTTTTATAATTTTAAGAAGGTCTCAGTTTCAAAATACTTACCTTTTAGTTTAATTAGTTCGGTTGTTTAACATATTTTTGAACTATTTACAAATTAAAATACTTTTGTACAGATGTTGTTTTTATGTTTAAGTTTAATCTGATTTTTAACCAAAAGGTTAATTAAGATTAACTTAATTATAACACTTAATTATACGATTGAAATGCAATAAGTCAGAGAAAACAACATAATTGAAAATATTCTGTGTTTTAAAATACATTATATTTCGGTGTAAATATGTATTACCTTTATGAAAATATTTCTTTTGATTAAGTTTTAAAAAGACTTTCAATTTTGTTTAGTTACCTTTCAAAAACAACTCTTCTATTTATAAATTTTTTTAAGGTTTAAAAAAAAACTTAGTATTAAAACTCATGCTAAAAAATATCTTGTGAGCAACTAAACCGTTTTTGTTCTTCATTAGTTAGTATAAAAAATCAAATTTTATCTCAAGCAAATAAGATTTACGTCATCTGTCTTTAAAGTAAAAATAATTTATAAATCACTTGTTCTAGACAAGTGTATTCTGTAAAACTTAGCTTTCTTGTAATTTAAAATTAGTTAATTTATATTCGTTATTCGGGTTAGAAGTTTTTATGTAAAACAATAAAACACACAATTAAGATAAGATTTTTTTTGGACATAAGCTATTGACTTTGCACAATAGAAATGATGTTTATTGTTATTTATTTAGATTTTACTCAGTTTTTTGTTATACTTTTTTCTTATTAACTTCTTTTATTTCAAGTTTAGCCTAATGTCTTCCTACTTGTTATTACATAAATTTTTACAGATTTTAAACAACTGAAGATCTCGTTTTTTTAAACAAGTGAAACATTGTATGGTAATAAAATTTTAAAAATTTATCATTGGTTATATATTTATAATTAACTTGTAATATAAAAATTTATGATTCATAGCGCACCTCTTAAAACTTTAATAGTTTAAAGTTAATAGTCATGTTTATTGATAAACATAGTTACTAAAACCTATATATTTATTTCTAAATAAACTTAAAGTATAAATTAATTTATAATCTAAAAACTTTTAAAGATAACTTAGATAGCTTTAACTTAAATACAATAAGAAAAAAAATAAGTAATCCGATTTTTAGTATGTTTTTAACTTATGTTGTTTTCAAATTCGTAATGAAGTTTGTAAAAATAAACATAATAACTTAAAACATACAATCATAAATTAGGTAAAAAAGATACAAACTATTAAGTTTTTACAAATTAAGTTTTATAATAAGTTGTTAAATTAATTCGATTTTATATAAGCAACCATTACAGTTTTTTTAATTTGATTGTAAAAAAAAACTTAATGTATTTATTTAGACAAAATACGTTGTAAAAAGCTAAAATTCAAATTTCAGTATCTTAATTTTAAAATTAAAAAAAAAATTAGCATTTTCTTATTATTAGTTTCAAGGAAAAATAGGCATTGTTTAGTTACTTTTAAGAAAAAAAACGCTCAATTGTATTTATTTCGTAGTTACGGAGGTAAATATTCAAAAAAGAGATTCTACAAATTTTAACTGAAATTACAAGCAAGCTTTGAATATAAATTATTACAATCCGAACATTAACAGAGAAAATTATTGTTGGAATCTAAATGCTTTAGAAACAACTAATGAGAGTATGACGTGACATAGAAAGGGAAACGGGTCAAAATTGCACGAAAAAATTTTTGCACAGAGAAAAATTTGCAATGGGGGACAAAGTTGCACGAAGGGACAATATTGCATGAATAAAATTTTGCAGCAAGAGTAAATTTTGCACGAAGGTAAAAAAATGCAGAAAAAAATACAATAAAATAAACAAAAAAAAATAGAAAAAAAAGTAAGTTAACAAGGGCAAGGGTTAGAAGTAGCAGTTTTAGTAAAATAAAAACTAATAAAAATTATTATAAAAAAAACAGAAATGAAAAATAGTAAATATAAAAATTAAAACGAAAAAAATAAGCTACTGACCGGGTATAAGGATTAGGATAACAGTGATAGTAAAAAAAAAACAAATATATATTAAAAAAAGCTACCGACCGAGGGTAAGAGTTAGGGGTAATAGTGATAGAAAAAAAAATTAAAATTAATTGAAAAGTTAAAAAAAAAATCAACTTGTGCAAAAATATCTCCGTGCAAAATTGTCTGCTCTTGAAAAATTGTCTTCATGCAATTTAGTCCCCTCTTGCAAAAGTGTTTTTGTGAAAAAGTATTTACGTGCCACTTTGTGCCCTTGTGCAATTTTCTACGCTCGTGCAAATTTGACAACTACCCATTTAAAAGATAAGTAACATGCATGTAACTTATAAAATAAAAAAAAGAATGTATCCCTACACTTTTTTTGTTTAAGTTTTAAATTCTAAGTGATTGTAAATAAAACATTGATTGAAATATTATTTTGTACAATTTAAATTTAGTTTCATATATACTTTTTCGAAGTAAAATTATCTAAAACTATTCAAAACAATTTTAACATTTTATTAGTCTTTGTCCTAAATTACATTCATAATACTAAGAAATTAGCATTATAACTAATTTTAAACTTGTATCGTACTTTTTATATTCGATTGAAAATTGTTTTATCTTTTAAATAAAAATTTGATTATCAAACAGATCGAAGTAGGCAAAACTCTGCAGACTGGATATTGTAATTTTACTATTTTATGATAAGAACGCCTAAAACTAAAATCACAAAAAAAAAAGAAATTGTTCATCTGTTTTCATCTAGTTTTTAGTTAAACCATAATCATATCTAAGTAACAAGCATAGGTGTCAAGAAATAACACGTTTGACGTTTTTATATACTAAATACTCTATTGAGTTTGAAATTTTATTTTTCTTTACATTACCGCAAGTCAGTATATGTGATTTATTAAACGTGTCAGGTAAATGTTTTAGTCGTAAATACTTTTTTTAGAGTAAAAGGTTTCTCATCGTCTTTTAAAGTTATAAACAATTTATTCAGAAGGTAGTAATCTATATGATTTTGTTTAATCTGTTTTAAAAAAAGAAAAAAATTTAAGCTGATTGTTTTTGTGGATATTAAAATTTAAAAAATTGTAATTTTTTAAGCAAACCTTTCATAAAATAAAAATTTACACGTTTAATTGCAAACTGTCTCTATAAAGCTAAGATGAAAAAAACGATTAAATGTTTAAAAACATTTTCGATAAAAAAATTAAACATATTTATTTATAGTTAAAAAGAGAAACTTATAAAAATTTTGAGAGTTGTCACTCTTAAAGTCATAAACAATCTTAAGCGATTTTAAGTTGTCCTGACTCCTGAGTAATATGAAAAGCTTTGATAGAAGTTATAAGAAAGTATAAAAACAAAGGTATCAAAACATCAATACTGGAAAACCAAAACTTACTAAAGATTCAGAAAATAATAAATTAGCTTGGTATTTAAATAGTTCATAAAAGTACTAGGAAATTTTTGATACATTAATCAAACTTGCTTAAGTCATTTTGACTGTACATGTGGAAATCCGTATCTTTGATCTTAAAAAATTAAAAGCAATTATTGTTTCTGGATTTTAAAAAGCTAATCCTAAGTGAAAAAGTTTTGAGTTAGTTTACAAACTGTGATATCTTAATTATAATTACTGAAAATTTTTACTTATACAACATTAATTTAGATTTTTACTGACCCCGAAAGATTTTTCTTCAATTAAAATAAATAATAATTTAGTACTTATGTAATAACTTATAGTCAATTTTTTTTTACAAAATCAGCAATCAAAACTATGTTTAGAATAAAGTTGTTTCGAAATTTAAACTAGGAAAGACTTTTGAATATTTAAAATTTTGTTAAACTTTATTATTAATCTGTTGTAATTGATTAGTTTTTCAAAATCAACTCGTTTATTGTTTGTAAAGTATTGTAAGTGAGAAAAAAAAATTGAAGAGATAAAAGTATTTAAATCGCATGCAGTATAATACCATTAAACATAAATAAAACTCAATTTTAGAAATATAATAATCATTTAATACGATTAAAAACAAACGAGACTCTGCAGTATTTTCAGTAATTTCTTTAAAACGATATTTTAATACTTAAAAACTGCTGATTTATTTAAAATACATATCTATTTATATATGTTTATAATAATCATGCTTCTATTTAAACAATAAAAAAAACAGTTAACCATTTAACAACTTCAAAATAAGTTAAACCTATAGAACCAATTAAGTACTTAAAAGTCTTATAAGAACTATATAAAACTTTAAAAACTACATGAAATATAAAAGAAACTACATAAAAAATTTATGCCTAAAAGTTAAGTAAACTTTGCTTTTGATAAATTATAAACGTTTATAGTGTTAAAATAAATTAATTTAATTGTATCCTAACGTTATTCAAACATAATAGTGCTTTAATTTAGGACAAAATAAAAACCATAAAGTACTCTTATTTATACCATAAAAATCTAGACAATAGAAACCAAAAATTTTCACTAAAACGTTTGCTACAGATGGGGCAGGTAGTATGTTCAGCAAACCATCTTTCAATGCATTCCTGGCAAAAGGAATGCTGACCATCGCAATTGAGACGCATCATTTTTCTACCAAAATCTATTTCTTTCATACAAATACTACAATGATCACCGATATGTGTTTCATCGATGGTGAAGAGAGGAAATCTCCGAATTCTTGCTGATGCCAGACCACCTTTTCTTTTTATGTGCTGTCGCTGAAAGTCAAAATAAAAGGTCCGCTGAGCAAAAATTTATTTTAAATTAATTTTATTAACGTAATTTGATTTAATTTGATTAGTTTCGTTTTGATTCCCTGTATATTAATAAGTTTTTAAAACAGTTAAAAACGTTACTGCATTAGTTAAAATAGTGAAATAACAGATAAGCATTTATTTAGTAGTTTTTTCTCAGTTTCATTATAACTTTCTTCTAAAAACCGCAAGTTTATATCTGAAAAAGAGTGTAATGAGTGCCTTTATTTAGTAAGTTAGTTATATAATACCTATTTACTAAATAAACTTAATTCAAATGTTTTCATTTGTACAATAAAAATGTACAGTAGTTAACTAAAATGTCAATCTTTACAGTTTAGGTGTTTTGTTTAACATCTTTTTATACCTAAGTATCTATTATAGATTTATTATTACTGAATGTTATATTTAGGTGTGAACAAAAACTTCAACTAACATAAAAATAAATGAGGTTAATTATATTTTGGTTTAGACAAATTTTGATTTTTAATAAGTTTTTTTGTAATTTAAATTAATTCCTAGTTACACCAATGTCCAAAAATGCTAATATGACAAACCACTTTTTATTTATTACTTAAGTTAGAAAGTTTATGCAAAATTTTCTATTGTTACTATTTCTACATTTAATTTCTAAGTGTGTACAGTCACATTTAAAATAAAAAATACATATGACATTAATAAAAAATGTTATGGTTTTATTAGGTTTACATTTTTTAGGTTTACATTTTCATTTTTCAAACATAATTTTTTGGCAAATCAAGTTAACTTTTATTTGTCTAATACTATTAAACTTAGTTGCTGTTTCACAGAACTACATAATTAATACAACCTAGATTCGGGGTAACTATTTTTGTACATTGTTAATTAAAATAGTTCAAGTGAAATAAAATAAACAACTAAAAATTGTCAAACATTTAGACTATGAATACTTGAAGACTTTAAATCTAAAGCTTTTTTAGTAATTTTTTGTATATTGAAAAAAATTTTAAGATTTAATTTAATTTTTTATTACAAACATGTTATTTAGTAGCGTTTTGTATTAAATTACTTGAAATATAATTTTTTATAACATTATTATGCGTGTTTATTTAATTAGTTTTTATCACACGTGCGAAACTTAAAGAACTTTAAATGCATAAAAGCACTTTAGATAAAATAAAAAATTCTAACTTACTTGATAAAAATTTTTTTAATTTTAAAAATACTGCGCTTATAATTATCACATTATTTAATTTTACACTTAGACCCTGTTTATAATTTTTATTTAACTATCATTTTGAATAGTGATACTTAGATAAACTTTACATTTTAGCTTACATTTCACCAGATTCTTATTTGTACTTTAAAAAAAAAAAATTATTGGTTTGTTACAAATAAAATAGTAATTTTATTAAAGAAGCCTATAAGTAATCAACTTTACTATATTTACTGAATTTTGTTATACTTATTTTACTAACCCATTTTAAGTACTAACTGAGTTTGTAGGTACATGTTGTACAATTATGAATTTGTTTTACAACATTTAAAGTTAAACTTAGTAAAATATTTTTTTTAGTGTTATCGTGACTTTTATTTTGAAGAGTTTATTTTTTGTTATAAAGTTTATAAATGAAAATTTGTTTTTTGGATTATTTTTATAGGATCAATGTTCGCAATCTATTTTCATAATTGTTTATAAAAATTAGTTGTTTGTGTAAAAAATTAAGACTATTTAATTTAAGCTTCTTACTATATGTTTAATTAACAATCTTCTAAGAAATATATAAGTTATTTACAGAATGTTTATAAATGTTACTAGTTAATTATTTTTTTTTAGTTTTGATTAACAATTTATCATTATTTAAATGAAAATAATGTTTTATATAACAGTGGTTACAAAAAAGATATTAAAAGAGCCATTCAATGTGAAAACTTGGGTTCAAACATAAAGTTTTATTTATTTAAAATTTGGAGTCTTTTTAAGAAATCAATAAAAAACTTGAAAAACCTGAAAATTTTAACCTGTAAAATAATAAAATATAAATCAGACACAAAAAATCCATTGTGAAAATTTTTTTAAACATTTAGTAGCTCATCATTAAACATTACCTGTAAAGTAGCATTACTTGAACATTTTAATATCTTTGTAATATTTGCAACATTTTTAACCACAAATCTAATTTTATCATAGTAACTAACAAAATAATTAAATCTTCAAAAAACTGAATAAATAAGAATATTTGCAAAAATAAAACAGAAACTTGTGGACACTTAATCAGAATTGCTATTTGTCTGGAATTTAAAAATTAAGACTCAAATAACGTGGAAGTTTTCATTAAAATTACTTTAACTAAAAACAACAATTTTTATATTTAATTTAGCAGGCAAATAGAACTAGCGTTTTTTAAAGGAAAATTAATAAGTATCCACATTTTATTACAAATTGATTTTTAAAAATTGCATCTTTTGTAACTAAAAATATCATATTTTACAAATAATTAAATAAATAGTTTTTATTTTGCTCTATAGTTATTGTTTAACATATAACATGGCTATAGAAGATATGGACAACCCTGCACTAAATACTGTAAAATATTCAACAGATAAGAGTCAAGATAGTGAGGTATGAAAATTAGTTATTTATCTTTAAGTATTACTTTAAGCAAAAAAAAATTACCTAATTATAAACTAATCTACTGTAATACTATTTGAATAGTTAAGAATATTTTTTGTTGGACTCAGCTCAGCTCGTGCCTTATAAAAATATATTTAATTTAATTGAAATATTTTTAAAAGCAACCCAATAAAACTAAAAGAAAATTAGCTTAAACTAAATATCACTTAAATCTTAGTAAAATATACATTTCAATGAAGCATATATTTATTTCCTTATATCTGTTAAAAAAAATCACACCACTGGAGGACAATGTATTGAAATTATATTCTTAGTCTTTTCAGAATAACTTTTCTCTTTTAGTTTGATATTCACTTATTACAGACTACCAAGGCCAAAAGTCACACTGAGTTGTAACTAACATTCTTTTAACAAAATAAGTTTCAATTTTTTAAATTTTAAATAAATGTTCAATACAATTCAGCTGCAGACAACATAAGTGTTTAAATTTTATACACTTGAAATTTAGTTACAAAATCTAGAATTATACTTACAACTTTACAAAAAGCTAGGGGGTCAAAAGCAGCAAAGGGGAAAACAGAAAGCCATGAATGTTAGAGAGGCCACAGGCGGTCCATAATGTCATAATTTGAAACTCATATTATACATTCTAGAGTTTATGAGTAAGGTTTTAGACCATTTAAATGGTTTTTATTTTGAGAAATCTTGTTTGGGGGAACCTTAATTTTATTTATTTCTTTAAAGGGAACCATTTGAAAATAGTTTGTGTAACCCTGCTTTAAATTTTTTTTCCGTTTTATATATTAAACACAGTTTTTTCTATTTACAGATATTATCAAGTATTAAACTTTCCAATGCT
>NW_028140827.1:0-11453 GCF_965202585.1 Thalia democratica | reverse complement strand
ACAAGCTTAAAAATTCTAAGGTTTATCACATTTATTGAAATACTGTATATTACACTGTAGTCTTATAATTTTTAGAAAAACTAGCTTCATACAAAAACACCATTTTAAACTTAGTCCTTAAATATTGTTGGTTTTTAAATTTATTTAAAATTTAAAAAAAAGTTAATTTCTTTAAGTATATTTTTGATTATTGTAAATAAAAATTATCAGTTTTTTTGTTAACAAAGCAACAGTATACAAAGTTTTTAAAAGAGAAAATGTAAACTATATATTTTTTTAAATTTTAGTAAGTTGATAAATATGCAACAAAGTCTGTAGTAGTTTTATAAGCTCAACTTATATATGTATACTAATTTAATGTTATATATTTATATTAATTAACATGCTTGATCATTAAGTGTTATACAATAAATGTAATTGATTCTCACATTGAGTATTGTTGCTAAATTATAAACCTTAAATCATTATGTGAATTATACAATATAATTATACTAGTAATATGTAAACTCAGTTATAAAATTTTAAATACAAGGGTCATTAAGTTTGTGAAAAATTTATTTCAATTAAAACAAAGTTATTAAATTTTTGTTCAATAAATAAGTAGGCAAATTGCTAATTTTCATAGTTATTTAATTAAGCAACCTTTTATTCAAGATTATTATGTAATCAAACAAGTCCTTAGTACTAGTAAAATGTGTAAAATATGGATATAGTCAAATTTTATATTCATTTACATGCTTTAAATAATTATCATTGTCAAAAATGAATACTTTGTTTTTAAATCAGTATTTTATAGTTTATCTACCTAAATATTCTTACAAGACTCATTTTTAGTTGACAACTTGAACTGTTTTACTATTAGTGTCACTTTAAATCTTCACAAGTTTCGAGTTATGCAACAAAAACTATTATTTGTTAATATATTAACAAAAAATGTATCTTTTGAAAACTTTTAAGATCCATCTGACTTCGTTTATTATTAAAACTGTTATTTGTTAATATATTAAGGAAAGCTACATTTAATAAATGTATCTTTTGAAAACTTTTAAGATCCATCTCAATTCTTTTTTACTGAGTTATACAATCAACCAATCTTTACTAAAAGAAAGAAGCTGCTTAATATAAACAACACTAGTGTTAAATACAAGAACATAACTTCTGGCAGGTATTCGACGTTCGAATCAACGATCAGCACGTGGTGGCGAGTGACTTGGACATATTCAGCGAGGTGGGGTATTCGGTGGCTCACGACTTGTTGGTGCCGTTCAAGATTGAGCAGGGCAAGCTGAACGTTGAAGGCGAGATGTCCACCATCGGCAACCAACTCAAGCTGGAACTTGTAAAGGTTTTAATAACGTTTTGCTTTGTATTGTTAGTTTCATACTAATTTTATCATTGATTCGCCAGTTTTATTAATTAATATTTTTTTTTGGTTTAGACTAACTAAAACTAAAGCTTCTCAAGGTTTTAAATTTTTATATTTTACTTTGTTAACAACAAACTTATTGCTAAAAATTTATTTGTTACTACTCTTATTTGTAAAGTATTAGTTGTTAGAAGTAGAATCAAAAAGTTGTTTTATTTATTTAAAATTTTTGTTTTTGATATGAACTCACTGAAAAAACTAGAAAAATTTCAAACAGCTTAAAAATTCTAAAATCAACCAAAAGTACTTAAAGTATTATTTTAGTTTCATAAAATTTAACTGAACTAAAGTTGCTTTTTTAGTTTTTTAAATAGTTTACGGTATTAGTTTATATAAAAAACCACAATAGAGCATACTGTCTTTGAATTGAAGTTTTTTTTTTTGGATTATAAGTTATATCGCACATAAAATCTACCTTTAACTTCTGAAATACTTTTTTTGGTATAGTATATAATATGATTGAAATACAAAAAAGATAAACAAATGATCTCGGGTATATTATAAAAGTATGAAAATTTTTTCCAAGTTTGACAAGCTTTAATGTGTTAAAAAAAATTTTTAATGGTCAGATTACTAAGTTTTTATAATTAATAATAAAGTTCATTTATAAAAAAAAAACATCTCATAAAAAAGTACAATTAAGCAAAAGTTGTTTCTATAGAAAAAATCATTAATAGTTTCGATAAATTACTGTAAAACAAAAATTTTAATGTAAATTTCCAGTGAAGTCTAACTTAATCGTGTGTATATCAATCAAATTTTGATAAAAATCTAATACAAATATTATGGTAAAGTGAAAATAAGTTCAGAATACAAAAACAAAATAGGGTAATTAACAAGCTATATATTTTTTGCCTTTTATAGATTGTAATAAAGTCATCATTAATGAACAGTTTATTAACTTTTTTAAACTATGTTTTACAACCCATTAACATTCAATGTTTTTAACCCATTTCGAAAATGCAATAATTAAAATTAAAAAACAAACAATTAGATTAGTATCTTTTACAATGTTTATATAACAGGGATCTCAGGACAACCCGAAAATTTGCGCTTTCTATTTGCTCAAAGGAACTGTTGATGGTGGGTTTGCTTTTTGAATTAATATTTTTTAATATTAATAGTATTTATTATTTTTTAAAATAACATTGGCTCTTATTTTAAAGTTTACAGTAAAAACTGTAAGATACTTTTTATTTAACAAAAAATAAATTAAGTTAACTTTTGAGATATGACAAGTTTTGTAAAAAAATTCCAGTACAACCGTATGGGGTCAAAAATTTTTATGCCGATTTTCTCTGAATTTTGGAAAATTTACTAAAAAACTATCTCCTCCTTCATTTTTAAAGCTATTTTATTTAAATTTTCAAGAAATGTACTTTTCAATGTTACAAACAACTTATAGAAAACGGATTTTTTTGTATCTCTGTTTCCTAAAATGTGTTTAAAGTTTATTATAGATTTTCTAAAAAAGTTTTAAAACAATTGCTCAAAAACTTATGGAGGAGATAGTTTTTTAGTGAAATAGTCTATTTTTGCCCTTGTAGTTTGCGCCTCCCATAAAGAACCTATTAAACGCTCTAACTTTGATCGCTTATTCCTCAAAAGGTACTTTGAATTTAACAAGCGAAAGTAACTAATATCTAATTATGTAAAATATAAAATTAGTTTTGAAAAATGTCTTATGCTTCCTTATGCCCTTAATCAAGTTTTTAAATGAACCTAAATGAAAATTTATTGTATTAAATAAGATATATACAAATACTTTGAAGGTTTTGTATTGAAAATTGTAACTTTCTAAAACTTTTAATTCACCTTACAATAGTGTGCAAAAGCACAATAATTTCTACAGTTTGTCATGTAGTTTTTTGTTCGAGTTTCATGTACGACTATAAATAAAAGTTTAAGCATGCTTTTACAGCAAAAGAGTATATTTCTTTAACTTTTTCCTCGGAAAGTTTTAATATGTAGTTACTGTATTTTACTAAAGCTTCCAATGCAACATATGTCGTTGCAAATGTATGCTAATAAGCTTAAGCTTTGTGCAACGTTGGAAAGTTACAAAACTTATGACTAATCTTTCAATTTCCGACTTTTGTTTAAACAAAAATACTATTAATCATTGTGAAACAATAAAAATTTCATTTTGTACTAAACTGAAACATTAAAAAGTTTTAAACTGATCTACCAGAATTAAAATTTGTATCAAGCTTTGGTTTAATTTTAATTAATTATACATACTTTATGCTAAAATTTATATTAAAAAAGTTCTTCAAATGTTCAAAATCAGCATGAAATAGCTGTTGATTTGGTTCGCCTTTTTTGTATTAAGTGTAGTTAATATGTTAACTATATTTTGAAAATATACGGAAAGTTAGTTTTTTGAAAAAGGTTTTTTTGATATGCTTTTAGTTTTTACAATTTATTTGTAACACAAAATGATAGTGTTTAAGAAATATAAGTTATTGCAAGTAAATTTTTCTTAACAGATGTAGACAAGCTACCACCACTCGAGAGAGAAGATGCTCAAAAGAAACCGACCAATCAAAATAAAGAAGAAAGCAATCAGATGAATAACTTCGATATTGAGAGTGACGAAGAAGGTGCTTGAATAAACTAAGTATTGATATTAGATTTCATTTATAAAACCTTTTTCTACTTTTTTTTGTTGATTTTTACATGTGCTTTTGTACTGACTTAAACTATACAGACGTAGACAATGAAAATTTAAAACACTTTGATATTCAAAACGTACTAATCATATGAGGTTATAGGTACGCTATATAAGTTTATAATCGCAGGATGTAGTTATTACTGTTATTTTATTAGTTATTATTAGTTATTTTTGCACAAAGACATAAATTACTGTGGTTATGTAAAGTATAATAAGATAAGTTAGTGTTGTCTAACGCTGGGGTTGGCAAAAATGAACAATTTTAATAATTTTTTTGAACCACAAAGTAGGCAATATTATCTTTTATAGATAGCACATAAGTTTTAAGTTGAAATAAAATTTTGAATAAGGCCTGCGGGCCGCAGTTTGCTTGCCCCTGGTCTAACATTACGTGCTACAATCATGCCATGCAATAAAACATAAAACGCCATGCTTATTTAAAACTCCTATTACTTTTTGACATAACTAATGACGAGCGTTAACTTAGCATTTTTTGCAATTTTTAAAAAAAAATTCAAAATTTCGATCCAATTGTTTTCCTTATCCTTAAAGCTAACTAAGATTTTTTTTAATTCTATAGAACGCTCCTTTGCCTTTAATTAAAAAAAAATCATTGGATTGGGGTTTGAATTTACCCATGTACGTTTTACAAAAATTGTCATTATTTGAACATGAAATCCCTCATAAATAAAATATGGAAAAATGTTATAAGTTGTGCGACACTCAAAAATATAAACCCCAATCCAATTGATTCTTTTTTAAATTAAAGGCAAAGGAGCGTTCTCTAGAATTAAAAAAAAATCTTACTTAGCTTTAAACATAAGGAAAATAATAGATCTAAAGTTTGGTCATTTAAAAAAAAAATGCTAATCGAGTTAAGTTAATGCTCGTTAACTAATGTAAGAAAATATTGTAACAACAAATCATATCCATGCAGAATACGATCCGGAAGAGGAGGATTTGCACAAGCAGACGCAGGGATACAAGAAGCAGGAGGAGAAGCCGGTGAAGAGGAAGACGAAGGGATCGAAGAAGGTGGAGGATCCGTACAAGGACGATCACACTTCGCTCTTCCTACCCATCATCATCAGCTTGTCCGTGTTCATTCCCACCCTGTTGCTACTTTGCAGGGTTTAATCATATTCAGGATAAGCTTCCATCTGCTTTGTTGGCTCAAGTATTATTTTATCACAGGGTTTGTATTTGTACTCACCTAACTATTTACAGTGGTGTTAAGTATTATAATATATATATAAACAGTATTTTTTTCCATAAAGTTATCATTAGTTTACCATGTTGGGTAGAGATAAAGTAATCAGTTTATTACAATTTAGGTGGTGTTTGAGTTAAAAACATAACATTATTTTTATAATAATATTTTAATACTGTAGAACTTTTATTCATAGTATAAAGTTTTTGTCGATTTTTGGAGTAAAAATGATTGGTGACTGGCCTTTCTCTAAGACTGGTATTTAAAAAAAAAATAATATAGTTTACTATATTGTATTGCGCAACTGTATAAGCAATTAATTAGCTTTTTAATTTAGACTAAATTGAGTTGTTAACTTGATACACACTGTATAATTTATTTTAACACGATTTTATACATAAACCTCTAGCTTACCAACTTACCTTCTGTTGGAAAAACTTAAAAATATTAAATTTTATAAATTATAGTTTATTGCTATTCAAAGTAAATGATTAAGTTTATTATTGTAAGCTGTATTTTAATATTTTTAATTAAAGTTTGCTGTTTTTTATTTTCGGTTAAACTAATTTGAAAAATTAAAATATCATCAAATAACAGATCTTTGTAAATACTATTTTCATTATAAACTTTGTACTTTCAGTTTTTATTGATTTAAAAGGTAATTCAAGTTTTACTTGGATAAATAGGAAAAAATGATATTTTAGAAGTAAAATCTTTACTACACAGTTTAAAAAAAATTAAATTATGGTTTATAAAGATAAATGAGCCTCTACGTTCAGATGGTTTCCGTGCAATTTTATAAGCTTTTTTTTGCATGTGAATAGTAGGAATAAAGTATGATATAAATTGAGATTATTTATGCACAGATTTAATGCCTTCAACTTATTGATGATTTTTGTTGTTTTTGTTAAATATTTCTTCAACATTAACATAATTAGTTCGTTTTTTCGTGATTAGAGTTCTATTTTATTTTTAGTTTCATCGCTTTTAGCACAATTTAATTAATGTTTTATCACTTTCAAATTTATATGTTTTATAAATAGATGTACTATGCGTTATTTTTTATATTGTTAGTTGTTGCATTCCTTATTATTAATAAAAAATATTTTAATTAAGGTAATATCAGTGTTTAAAGTTGTAAATTTTGAACAAATTATATTTCCTAAGCATAATACTAGCTTTACAATTATACCACAACAAGTAAATGTTAATATTATTCCTACAATAAAAATACTATTCATAGTTATTTTATATTGAAAATATTCACATTAAATTTAAAATTAAAACCGGGATCGGTAGCCTTTTAAAAGTCGTGGGCCAATTTCCCTACGAAAGGCTGCTCGCGGGCCGCAGTTGTTATTAACATAAAAGTAGCATTTCAAATAAAAAATGTGATAGAATAAGCATAAGTGAAGCAAAAATAACCAGTTTAAGTAGTTTGTTGATGTTTTAGTTCAACACCTAAAAAATATTTAAACTAAAAAATTTGATATGAATTAATTCCACAAAGTATTGTCTTTAATTTTATGCCTACCATTTTTGGTTATTTAATCTTTTTTTTACTGTCAAGAGTACAATGCCAATTTTAGTTATTTCTAGTACATTACATAACTGACTTCAGATGCAAAAATATTATTAGAGTAATTACTTTTTATTTAGCATCATCATTTTGTTCCAGTTAATAATGATATACGTGTAGTATTTTAAATAACAAAAATTTATATGGTATAAATTAAATTATTAAAAGATTAGAATCGAAGTTGTTATTAACTTATATAAAATTAGAACTGTTTCAAAACTTCATAGTTTTGAAGAAAATGTTGATTAAATGTAAGAGCTAATCTTAAAATATCTATTAGTAATTGATTCATACCATAAAAAATTGTTATAAATAATATATCATCTTTAATGTGATATCTTAGTATTTCTATTCAAAACCACTATATCTATTACTAGTATTAAGAAGAAAAAAACTGAGTGTGATATTCAAATCGGTGAAAAAGTTATGATTTTAAAAGTTATGAAACATGATAAATAATATTATTAAGTTACTTCGTCTTACAAAAAGGTTTTGATTAACTCAAACAAACTAAAATTTTTAGTTAGAAAGTTTATAGAAATAAAACTTTACTGTAGCAAAATGCATTTTAATAAATCAGTTGAAGCTAAGAGTTACAGTTTAGAATTTAAAACCAAAAGAAGTTTTACACAAACTAAGTATAGTTTTTAAATATTGTTAGGGTGTTATTCTATTAAGATAAATTTATTGAACATTATTTCTATCTTAAATTAGTATTTTTATTAATATATTAAGTATTACAATACTTAATGGCTGTTTTAGTATTTTTAACACCTTTCTCCAACTTTGGAAGCAAAAAAAATAGAGTTAAAGGTTCAAACAGATTTATATATTATAAAAATGAGTAAAGCGACTACTTCAAGACCAACTAAAAAAGCTCTTTGAAGAAAATCTTCGCCTTAGCTACCTGGGCATAAGACACCAAGATTGAAAAATGTTTAATCTGCATCATGGACAAAAGCATCGAAAGTATTTCAGCAAACAAGACTGGAGAATGTATAGAAAAGCTTGAAAGTTTCGACCATGTTTTCCACGGTTGATGTAATACCAAATTGATTTAAAAAAAAAGAAAGCTGTCCGTTTCATTGTTGGAAAAAGAGATGAGAATTGCAGCAATAAAATAATTGATTAATTTAATAGTTTTCTCTATACATTTACGCCACCGATTAATCTTTTATTTTTATTCTACAATATACATTATTAATTAATTGTACAACTAATTATTTTTGTAAAAAACAGTGGTGGTTCGTTTATTTTAGTTCAACTCAGACTGAATCCAGAGTTTCTCGTAACTTTGCTAGATGACTAGAAGCCGGGATAATACGGAAAATTATAAACTGAAAAGCAGCAAACTATTTTTTCACTAGGGAAAAAAATATTTGTCAATAAACTCATGATAATTAACGTAAATATCACTCGATTGAAGTAACAGTTTGATTATAACATGAAGCTTTTCAGAAACAAAAAAGTCTAGATTTCTACAGCATTTTATTAATACGACGTTATTAAAGAAAATTTTAAACAAAATAGAAACGCAATTTAAACTTTTTAGCTATGTTGAAGTAGAAAATAATAGTTATTTGCTTCCTATAGGGTTTAGTACTAAAAATTATAATTAGTTTTCTCGTTACGTTGTTCATAACAACTTATTTAAAAAACCTAGATCTATAAATAGAACAGTGTAGCATAAATTATCGAAAACAATAATATTTTTTTGTTTACTACAGGTATACAATTTAAGTCTCTCCTTTAGTGTACACATTCGAAAAAGTCTGTTACATTTACAATATTTTAGTTGTTATAACCTTGTGCCTCTGATAAATAATAAATTTTATAATTTTTATAAGAATTTTATTTTTTAAGAATTTTGGTAACATTTAAGATGAGCTTCTAACTTAACTATCTGGAGTTAGTAATTATAACGGCTATTTTCTGTTGTATGTTATTTTATTTCTATACTATATTAAAAATAAAAAAGCTTACTTCCATCACCTTGCTTTTAGTCCACTTCAATTCTACAACCTAAAGTTACTCTTAAAGCAAATTAAATTTTTTTTTTATGTTTTAAAAATCTGCTTTTTGATTGTAAGATTCTTAAAATTTTTTATAAAACTTTATCATAGTTTCTATTGGTTGAGCTACCTGTTTTAAAATATCAAACTTGACTTCTCACATAAACAATTTACAAGCCTATTAATATTACAATCTACAGTTTTTTACTTCAAATTACAATGTTGAGACAACTTGACATTGACCAAAAATCTAATATAACGAATTAAAGCATAGTTTTATAGTTTAATGAACGACCAAAAAAGCGCTCAAAATATTTGGTCCTAGGACCTAGAGCACTTTCGGTTATCGAGTCGCACACCACGGATACCTTTTAAAGTTTTGTCAAGGACTATAGCCCTATAAATAACCTAAATTGTTAAACAATCGAGTCTTTATAAATACTCAATATCCCATAAGTTTTTGATATTCTTCTTGTTAAATATAAACAGCAGTAGTTAAGCTTTGTGCTATTATTTGTTTGAAATCAAAATCAAGCAAATACCTAATTTAAACTTTTTTAAGATTGAATTAAAAGAAGTTTGAATATTTAAAAGAATCTTGTTAGTATTATACGAACTGACTAATGTGTTTGTTGTACTATGCCAAAAAAAAGAATGAGTAAGCTTTGTTTTTCATTGATTGTAAATTAAAGCTTTATCTAAACCCACATATGGAAGTTTATATTTTAATATTATGTCGATGGGTAATTATGATAAAAAACTATACTTTTTGATTTCACCAAATATCGCTGAAAATAAGTAAGTGGACATGAAGAACAATTAATAAATTCAAATGTAATTAATACCCGTAAAGCTAACTTTTACCAGAATAAATAAAAGTAAAATAAACATATCATTTTAGAACTTTCAATTTGATTTATTTATAGAAACATTTTTTTCGTGTTCGCAAATTAAATATGAAAAGTTTAGTAAACCAAATTTATGTGTTTACAACAAAAAGTTTTTTATTTCTAAGTTTATAACAAAGTTTTGAAACTTTGGATAACAGAAGAGGTATAAGTATACTTTTTTAATCATAAAAATATTCATTTTATGAGTTATCAGTAAGAAATTTAGCTGATAAAATATGTTAAAATATTTTCAATTAACAATCGCGGTTTCTCGCGACTATGCCTGCCTGATGAGTCCTAATAAGGACCAAACCGGTCGTAGGTTGCCACGGATGCTGTTGTTGTTGGTCGTGCGGTTAAGTTCATTGTTTATTACAATTAACAATAAGTCAGGTACACTTAAAGAGCAATATAATGTTGTACTCAAGTGAAAATAACTCATTAGTTTTAAGTTAAACCTACTACATCTAATTGAATTCTGAAGTTAATATTTTGATCAATTTACAAAGAAAAACGTTGAAATTAAAAGTTAAAGTTGATTTTACAATGTATGTTATGAAAGAAGTTAAAAGCTTAGTAAAGTTAGATAGAGATTTCGAGGGTAAAAAAATAGTTGAAGCTAACAACGAAACTAAAACTACTTGAAAATATGAAGCATTTTTTTAACATATAAAAAAAAATTAAACTGTAATTTTTTGTGAAAATGCGGTAAGCTACTATTTGTATGGAGATTTCAAAAGCACGCATCTAATGTTTAACTTATCATTTCAATCTTTTAAATTCAACTTCGAGTATTTTTTAATTTTACCTCTAGTAGACTGTAGAATTAGAGTCGGTTCTAAATACTTAATTTGCGGATATCATTAAAAGACAGTCATTGGCGCTGAAATTATACGTATATGACAACAATGTTTGTTTACTTCAGTAACCTGTTTTGTAATAAATAGGTTTAAAATTCTACTGTTTAAGCATGACAAAGATAACGTTTGCAGGCATTTTCATTTTAGATAACAAGGTACAAAATTATAAAAGAAAACTTATAAGACTTAGTTAAAGTAAATGATATAATCATTAACTAAAAACCGTAGTTACAAACTCAAAATAGTTATAACAAGTAATACAAGATTACATAGTTTACGCACTGCTACTAGTTAACACGCTTTACACCCTTTTACTTACACGCACACAAAAACAAATGCTGAATCAGTTCGCATTGACCTCACTGCACCTCGCTCCTTCCTGCTAAACGTTCTTGCGGTCTTCTTTTGTAGAACAGAACGCAAGTTTCGCCTTCCTCGCGGCAATCAGCTTCGTCGCGGCAACCCTCGTCTCTGATCGTGCGCCAGACGCCTGCGTTGTCGCGACGCATCTTGCATTCGGAGTTGTAACGGCTCCTGCACACCGCGTACAAATCGTACTTGCCGACATTGCGCCCGACTTTTCTATTGCCCCGTGTTAAGTAGCTGTACGTGTCCAGACCTTTATCTGGGTATTCGATTTTATCGTTTGCATCTAGATGACGAACAAAGATGACTAACACCGGCGGTGCTCTTTTGATCTTTCTGCGTTCGTTAAATTTTTCTGCCAGCATCCTGTTCAAGCTGTAACGTGGTTCACCGCTTTCCACAAGGCTATAAGATGTTGGCTTAAGATTTATGAAAT
>NW_028140826.1:0-11753 GCF_965202585.1 Thalia democratica | reverse complement strand
GACAATTAGAAGATTTTAGTATCAGTATGTCTTTCAACTTTTATGTTCCAAAAACTTACTTATTTAAAGTATTATCAAAATAGCCGATTTTACATTTTTAAAACTAGTTTGCTAACATGGTATTTTATAACTGAATGATGTAAGTAGAAACAAAACAATCTACAAATAAAACTTAAACACTTCAAACTAATAATAAAATAATTTTCTTGCAGTTATCTAAAAGCAATATTACAACACTTTTATGATAAATCAGTGTTTAGTTGTAGCACGTAGATCTAACACGCTTTAACTAATCGTTACAAATTGTTTAGAATGTTTTTTTTACTTGACAAGTTTTATAAACAAAATGCAGCCCTTTTGTCTCGTTAACAGTTTTCGTGTGATATAGTAAACCACACAAAGTGACCTCAACTTTTTTTTATATATTATTGTAGTTGAAATTTATTTCTGCATTTAATGTAATATATACTTTGATACAAACACGATTAAATTTTATGTTTTGTGGTAGGTTTGAAAAAAATTGAATGATACTTAAAAATTACTTATTGATTATTATTTTTAGTTTAAGTATGTAATTTGTTTTCATTTCAAGTTTACTTGATAACAGTTTAGTAAATTTTTTGTACAGCTAAATGACATTAAACTCATATCAAAGTCATTTATTAAAATATTAAATTATTTTTAAAAAATATATTTTCTTAATCAATCACTTGTATTAGTAGTACATTTTGGTATATCAATTGATCTTAAACGTGGTTGTTTCACAGGTTTTCACATAAAATGTCCTTAAGATTAAAAAGATATATCAAAATTTGTGGTTATAACATTACTTATGGTTTAAACTTACTTTATTAAAAAATTGAAAAAATTAGTTTTTTAAAATCTTCGTTACAAATTTAAAAACTTTTTTTTTTCTTTTAAAAAGTGTTATTTTTTTCAATTACATCAATTTGAATTATACTTTGAAAATATAAAAAACTATAACTTTATCTTGAAAAAAATTTCAATAAATAAATGCTATAAGAAAGATTATTATTACAAATAGGCATAACTTAAAATTTTATTTTATAAAAAAGCAACTTTTCAATTTTTGGATCAAATCAAATATTTTTCAACTATGAATTTAAACATTTTAAACTATGATGAAAAAAAAGCTTATGGAAACAACTAAGTAGAATTATACAAACGAACGATTATTTTTGGCCAAAAAGTCGATTACAGAAGTTTTCAATGGTCACTCCATATTCAACAATCTGCGTTAATAATTCACCAACAATTTAAGCTTTTTACGAGATTCAAATCAAATGGACTTGTCTTAATAAGACAGCAAATGTTATATAAAGTATATATGGGAGCTCAAAACAACCTGAAACATAGTGGATGACGCAAAATCAGCAAAAGTATAGAAACAAGTTTGCGCCCCAACAAAACTAAAACAATCTAAACAAGAATTAAAATTAGTTTAACTTTAGAAGCTAGAGTGAAAAAAGTTTCAGATATCAGTATAAAGACATTAGAAATTTCAAAGTATTTGAAAATTCTATTAAAACAATACCAAATAAGAACCTAAAGACAAATTTTGATAAACATAAAACTTTTTACTCAGTTAATCATAACTAACCAGAATAGTATTAAGCCTCTATTACCTTAAACTTTTGTTTTAAAAGTACAGCTACAAATAAAAGCAACATAATTGATTATTTACTACAATATTTTAATCAATCAAAGTTCTTTTTAAGTTGTAATGTTAGGTCCAAAATAAAACGTATTTATTCCTAAAATAAGCGGTTTTATCTTATTAAGTATTTTTACGCCTTTACAAATATCGTTTCTCTAACGTTTTTCAAAAGTATTATTTAAGCTTTAAAAGCTTTATTTTAAAATAAAAAACGTAAATTTAATGAAACCGGTATTATCAGCTTTGAACACAACACAACTTAATCAAATGAAACTAAAATTAAACGTTAATACCAAGTATCTTATTTTATATTGAGAAGCAGAATATCTACATGAAACCTACAAACATCGTTATTTACGGTATCAAAATGCTTTTTAAGTATGTTAAATTGAAGATTTATTCGGTAGCTTAAATTAAAAAGATATTTATTAGCTATACGTTAGCTTATATAAATATATTCGATAGCTTATATATTGAAATTTAGTCTATTAATCTATTTTAATTTCATGCTCTAGAAAAACTGATTATTTTAGCTTGTTTATTTGAAAAGAATTATACTTGATACTTCTTCTAAAAGCTATAAATCTTAATTTTGATCTTATATGATGATAGAAACTAAGTATATAGAAAGTAGTATTACAAATAAATTAATTTACTATAATTGATTGATAATCGAAACTGGTATATTATATTTTAAGTTGAAAGTTTATGAAGTTTTAATTCAATAAAAATAAGAAAGGAACAGCATATGTTTAACCAAAATTAAATTGAACTTTTTTTAAACAATAAATCATGTTTAGTTTATATTGGGATAGTTTTTATGGCTATACTGCACCACAAGTTTTAAAACTTACTGCGTTAATTACGTAAAAGTGAATCAAAAGAAAACTGTAAAATCTATTTTAAATTCTCTCAGTAAAAAATTGATTTTAATATAAATCACTGTCTTTTATATGGATAATTAAAAAAGTTCAATCTTTTTGACACTACTAAGGGCAAATTATTTTACCCATAAAGTAGTAATACAAATGGAATTCAAATGTTATAATTACCAATTCTTTTTGCAACACGTATAACTTGTTATGTGTTGTAAACAAACATGACAATTGTTAAAAGTCTTTGCAAGATATCTATTATTTGTTGAAAATATCTAATGAACATTTAAGATACAAGGATTAAATGTGCCAGTGATATAGTGATTAAAAAGATTTAAATTTCATTCAATACATACAAATGTTAGATCAACTATTTACGCGAACTTAATTGTTTTTCAAAATGTTTGCTTATAACTGCACCAATATCTGTAAGATGTAATCAAGTTTATTGAAAAAAGTTAAAACTCGTACTTAACTTTTTCTATATAAATTAAATTATGTTAGTTTCCAAAAGATTAATAGAATTTTTAGAACATATAACTTTATTTGTTTAAAAAATATATAAAATCGGGCTGATAAAGTCTAATAACTTAAGTTAACCTAAGTTTTAGAAGTGTGTACTCTCATATAACAAGATATTATCATTAAAATGTATAGAAACAATTAATTATTTTTAGTGTTTCATTTTATGATAAAAAGTATTTTCTAATTTAAAAAAACTATTGTTTAAAACAAATATAAAATAAGCAAGGCTTGTAATAAAACGATGACCACATACGAAATTAAATTTATAAAGTAGAGTGTAACCAACTCTTATTTGGTGTGAAAACACTTGATAAATTTACAAACTATTCTCACTAGCTAACAAATAACTGTAAACAAAAAGCACCTTGTAAGATGTCGCAAGATTTATTTTATCGTCATTTGTCTTATGAACAATTCAAAACTTTGGTACAGGCTATAGGTTTTAAACAAAAAAAAATTAATTGTCATTCTATGATAATAATAAAGTAGAAGTCTGAATAGTCTGCGGTTTAAAAATAGTTTTCATATACTGAAAATATTACTTTTATAATATAAAATCAAAGTAATATATTACTTAAATTGAGATTTGTCTAATTTTGTTTATTTAGATAGAAATTTAATTGTTATAGCTTTGTTATTAAACAAAAATTAAGAGCTTAATTTCATACACAAGATTATTAAGCTTTGATAAAATATTTCTACAACTCGTAGATATTTAAAAAATGTATGATTTTTTTGAAAAAGAAAACTTGAGTTTTCAAAATAATATTTTTTTGGGCAAGTTACAATAAACTTTCGTTTTTTTTTTTTAATAAGTAGGTAATATATGTAAAACAATCTTCATTTTTTATTAAAAATATAATACTTTACATCTATTACACGAAACTGATTTTAAAATTGATTGCTATCAATGGTAGTGTAATTTACATTTCTTTTAATGAATATTTTATTCTAAATATCAATATATTCAGATTTTTCTCCAAAATATTTTTTAAAGCATATCTAAAAACAAAGCATTTAATTTTTGTTTAATCAAAAGTATGAACACATTTATCAAAGTTTTATTTTATTGTAACGTAGAAACATTTACAAAAAACAAAGTAAGTTTCACACAATGTTTTTACAATATTTAATATCTTTGATTTCATTTTAATTTTATTGGCAATATTAAAAAACATATTAGTTCTGTTTGTATATTAGTTCTAAATTAATTTTTGTCAGATGAATTAAGAAATGTTTCGATCAACAAAAGAAAATACATTACTAAGAAGTAGACGGAAAAAGTTTGAGGATAAGAAAGTAAAAAAGTTTATTTTGTTTTTAAACTAATCAATTTCCTTGAAAAGCTCTTAACAGGTTGATTTACAACCGAACGAAATGTTTAACTTGCAAAATTGTTTTGTAAAAATTCCCTCAGGAATGCGTTCGGGCTTAACATTTAAAAGACTTTTGACTCAATAAATTGAAGTTCAAAACCGTTTCTCATTTAAGTAAATATCCTAAAATGTTTTAAGTCTTTTCTTTATTTTAATTAGTTGTTTACATTTATACAGCTTTAATTTTAACTTAAAATCGTCACTTATTTTGTTCTATAGTTTAACCATAGTTTTACATATATACTATAAACTTTAATTAATATAAATTATAGTATAAAAGAATTTAAGAATTGTTTATTAAAACATTAATTTTTAAGTTCATAAAAAATTGTTTTAAATTTTATATAGAAAGCTTTTATTTTGAAACAAAAATTTGATGTTCGGTTTCAAATCAAGTATACAAGTATTTTTGTTTTTTATAGGTACTTTTTTAAAAGTTTTATACGAAATTTTAAAATATTAACAATAAAGCATAACATCTCGCAACTTGGTTTTACAGCTTTACAAGGGAAATAGTTTAAATAGGTTTAGTTTGGTAAAAAGTTTGTTTTTGTCTTAAGTGATTTAAAATTTATTTTCTCATTTGAATAAAAATTTGTTGAACAATAGCACTACTTATTATATACTAATAAAAAAAACATTACCTAAGAAAGCTAGAATTAATAAGGGGATAATCTTCTTAAACTTTTTAACATTACCTGTATATTACAATAATGAATAAAAAATACAATGTATTTGAATATTTATTTACAAAATAATCTTTTATATAACGAAACTTATTTTACAATCTTATATTTTTTACACATATTATAAACAATATTTTATCGAAATAATTTTATTTTTGTAGAAAAATAGCATTACTTTTTTTTTAATTACACGTTAAATATTTCTAACAATAGACTTTTTTTCATCTTAGATATATATCAGTTTTAATTTTCAAGAAATATTTAGTTGGTAAAGCAGGTTTTGTCTTGGTATAATATATATAAAAAAAACTGTAAGATATTCATTAATTCTCATTAGTCTGAGAATTCATACTGTAAGATAATTTTTTTTTTCAGAACAAGCAAGTATTTTATTTTACGTAAGCCTTGTATGTGCCTAAACAGTAAGAATTAGTAATAAATGACAAAAAGCACTGCGGTGCTAGTTTACGTTTAGTTTTAAATTAATTTATACTTTATATTTTAGTTGGTGTGTGTAGTTAAAGTTAAAGATATAGTGATTTTGTATGATTGTTTTTATTGGATTTTTGGAAGTTTGTTCAGAGTTGTATAGTATCTCAACTATTTTAAGTTCGTTTTTGTTTTTGTTTTTGTTTTTGATTGGTATGTTTTTTTAAGCTCTTGGGTAAAGTTAAGGTACTTGTCGAAATAATGCCTTTTCATTAGGAACTAAAGTGTAAATATTATACAATTAATAGTTAGCTAAATATTTATAAATTAATTGAAAAAGTATTTTGAACTTTTTTGTAGCTATTTGTTACGAATTTTTAACCAAACACCAAAATGTGTACAAAAAATAAGTAGGCGGAAATTAAACGCATCTTACACTTAAGTTTTAGAGTTTTACAAGGGAAAAAGTTTAAAACTGTTTTGTTTTGTAAGAAGTATTTTTTGTATAACCGACTTAAGCTTTATCATTTGTATAAACTTTCTAAAACAATAGCACTACTTATTATATACGAGACTAAAAGAGAAAACCTTAATTAAGGAAGCTAAATATAAGTAGGGGATAATCTTTTTAATACTTTTTATTAAAAGCTCTACATAAAAACTTATAAAAAGACTATATTTAAATCTAAATGTTTAGAACTAGAATAATTTCTTTTTTTATAATTTTTTTTATATTTTTATTTTGTTTTTGCAGTGTTGTGTTAATCTATAGATATTTTTATATAGCAAGTTATAAAAAAATTGTATTTTTTTAATAAAAATATTAGTACTAAGTTTTATTGGTTGTCGTTAATATTTTAGCAAAAATGATTTATTTTTCCTAATTTTCGAGTTGTAATTAAGTGGTTTAACATAAATTATTCAGTTGTTTGAACAAGTTTTGCCCAGCTATGAAGTTAAATTAAAAATAAAACAAGTTGTAACATATATTGAGACAGTCTTAGGATTATAAAATAATATGTTTCAGAATAAGCAAGTATTTACCTTAAGTAAGCATCGTATGTGCATAACCAGTAAGAATTAGTAAAAAATGACAAATAGCACTGAGGTGCTAGTTTACGTTTTGTTTTAAATTAATTTTTGCTTTATGTCTTACTTGGTATATGTTGTATACAATCTAAGATTTAATGTATTTCAAATTATATTTAAAATTGTAGTTTTGTATACGAATACTTGTAAATATTATAGTCTCTTATCAACTTTAAGTTTGCTTTTGATTTTGTTCGGTTTGTATAAAAATATTGAGGTACTTGTCAGATTTAATTATGTGTAATTATTATATGGTAAAATAATATTTTGTTGAATAATAATAACTTCGTTTTTTAATGTTGATCTTAGCTTTGCATCTTTGTTTAGTTAATAGAACATTAGAATATATTTATTACATACTATGAATTTATTATTGGTATTTTATAGGAGATACATAACCATTTTTTAGCAACTAATAAATTATAAGAATTAAGAGCTCAGGGAGTTTAGTTTTAAGTAATTCAGTAAGTAACTTTTAAACAACTGGCTCATTTTTTGCTTAAATTAGTACACAAAAATAATTATTTTTCAAATATACTTAAATCATTAAAGATAAAAATTTAAAACTAAATAATAAGAAAATAGGGGTTTTAAGCTTCAGTAATAAAATAAAACAAATTAGTTATAAAAGCTAACTGAAAATTTATTTTTTTGAACTACTTGAGTTTTTAGGATTATATCAACTACCTAATTATACTTTAAGCATTTAATTTTACGTATATAAAATCTGACTATAAGTTTTTTGAAACTTTCATTTAGTTTAGAAAACTTGATATTTGAGTAATTGACTTATTTGTTTATTTTTATGAACTATAAATTATTTTCTTACGTTTATTTGTAATTCTAAACGCAGTTTAACTGCTATAATTGTTATAAGTTAGACCGTAACATATTCTTAATTACATTAAGTAGTCTTACTAAAACGTTTTTCTTTTGTTATTTCACATTTGTTTTGAATAAAAAGCTAATTATTTTGTTCAATGCAAGATCTTTAATTAGTTTACAAAACGATAAAACTTTAATTATTAGTGTGTTTCTTCTTTTGAATCTAGACCATAAAAAATGTTGTAATCTTGAATACATATTATGCTAGTACAAGTTTTTTCACTAGATTGGTTTCTAAGAAAAAGGTTTGCAATGTAATCTAAAGCATAATACAAAATTTGTTTTTGGCCGCTTAAGGTGCAAAAGAGTAATAAAAAGATATTTTTTAGGTTTTTTGAGCTCTCTCAGACTTTTTTTAGAACGATTTTCGCTAGAAGTTTCAGTTGAAATTTTTGAGCTAAGGATAAGCTGGTTAAAATATTAAGTTCTGAATTTTTATAACAAATTTCAAATATCTTGTGCAGTTTTTGATAAGCAATTTTATCAGATCAATTTTTGTTTTATCATAAGTAGTTAAACATTTTTTTAATTGTGTTTTTTAGCTTTTACTTAAAAAACACCCTATTTCGAATCAAAACAATATACTTGAGTACACACTTCTTATAAATTATTTTGCAAAAGTTAGCATTTATTTTAACTGTTTTAATTTTACATTTGGATATATTTCTTTTTTTAATGATTATGTTACAGAATATATGTAAAGTATTTATCAAGATATGCCGATATTTAAACAGGACCATCCGAAACAAATACCAAACTTGATGCAGAACTTTTGTGTTACGACGTCACATATACCCAAACAACTGCCAAATATTACGTCACAATTGAACGACACTTCATCATCAGGTAAATTATTTTTATGTATGCTGTATTAGTAATGTTTATTTAACAATAAAAGAAAATTTTTCAAAAAAGTTTAGTCTAAGAACTTAGTGTATGAAAAAAACCTTTCGGGTATTGAAAGTATAGCACAAACTATTAGCAATGTTTTATTCAAAAATGTTGTAGTTTAGCATATGCATTGAATATCTTAATGGTTTTCATTACATTTCATAAAATTTTACTAATATTTACTTACTAAGCAAGTGTTTGATTTCTTGAGTTTTACTTAATTAAGTTCTCTGTGAAACTAGTTATACTTAATGTATCTGCAAGTTATTATAGTTATTTCTAAATTAATAATTCATATACAATTTAGTTTGGTAAAGACAATCAACGTGTGGTTTCAGAAACATATTTTAAGCTTTCTTCTTAGAGTGATTTATAAATAATGTTACATCGAACTACTTAAATTACATTTTAAGATAGTATCTTAAATAGAGGGAATTTGTTTAATTATATAGATAAGTTTGTATCAACTTAAAAATTTTTGATTTATCGAAAAACTATAATTTTTTGTACATATAACACTTTAAAACTCTTTTCAAAAAAGTATAGCAGTTAAAGATTATAAATACTTAAGCATAGGATAAAATTTCATAGAATTTCAAAAACTCAAAAGCTAAGACACATAATATTAATAAACTGTATAAAGCTTAATATAGAAATTAAGTTTTTCTTGATACAACTTCGTGAAAAACTTTTAAATAGGCTCGGGGGCTTACATTGTGTTATTTCATAAGTACTTTAAAATTAAACTTTGACAACCAAATACATTTAGTGACGCTCTATACAAGGTGTTGTTATTTGCCGAAATTTTTGGCTTGAAATAAAGGTGAAATTTGTTTAATTTGTTATTGTTAAAGACTGTGCAAATCGGTACGCTAATTATAGATAATTGTGTATTAATTAAAAAAGATGTTTTTTAAAGCTTTTCAAAATTTTTTAAAGAGATACTAGTTTAAGAAAGCTCTACTTATCTGCTTTTATCAATTTTTCCAATTATAATCTGTTGAGGTGATTACGTCAAAAATTAAAATTAGCTTGCTTAATAAACTTACTATGAAAATAAACTATATTTTCTGATATCTAGGTTTTTTTTAATTATTTTCACCATTTAAAACATTTTTTTCCTGGAGCATTATAAAAAGTGTACAACTAATTTTAAAAACTTAAAACAGAATTTGTGTTACTTTTATTCAAAAATCTTGAACTAGTATAAATTTGCACTTTTAAAGAAAATATTACCTGCTTATAGGTATACAGTTGGGAAAAAATGCTTGCATTTGCACATATTAATTTTTATGTAAATTATGTGGTTAATGATGCTTTAAATTGTCTTTCCTATCAAAATAAAATTTGACCAGGTGTTTGCTTATGACCTGTTTTGTATTTCCGTTGTAACATTTAAACACCTTTAAAATAAACTATATAATAGCAGTAAAATTTTACCGATTAAACATTTTCTCACAGACGAGATTTTATGTTTTGTATTAATAAATATTTTTTGAAATGAACTTAAATTTATCTTTTATTATCATAAAAAATAATATTTTTATTTGCAAAACTTTCTCTTAAAGAATAAGTCTTACTCCTATAGTTGTTTTAAAGGTAACTAGTTTACATTATATAGTTTAAATTAAACATTGTTGTTCATGCAGGTCAAATTTTATGCTTCCTTTAATATCTTACAAGTTTATCTCAAACTATTCTTATTATTTTATATATAAGTATAAGTTTAGGTAACTTTATATTATTGCTTCTGAATTTCATGATTACCTTTTTTAAATGTTTTAAGAAACTAATTGTTTAAAAATTTTTCAACAAGTTCATACTTGAGTAAAAAACCTTATGCAAATATTTTAGATCCGGTTTGATATCTTAGAACGGGTATTTATATAACTTGAAGTGTTTATAATCAAATCTCAGCTACTTTAAAATCCAAATGATATTTCAAACTTTGAAAATACTATTTTACTTCAAACTCTGTTTAAAAAGTATTTAATACTGCTGCGAAGTGTTTTCTACAAAATCTTGTCATTACGTCACAATATTTACCAGATAAAATTTCTTCAACTGAAAATCGAACAAACTCTGAAGCGGGATCTTCTTCGAGTGGATCGGAAATTGAAAGTGTGACGTCATCAAGCAATTCCGTCACGAACAAGGAAACAGAAATGACTTCACCGTGCAGTCGAGAATATTTAAAGATGAAAACTGAAAATAAAACCAAGGTTTGTTGTTTGTTTTTAATTATTTTCAAACAAACAAAATTAGAGCGATTGCGTTTTAGATAGCTATAAGTATATAAACATTAGCAGTGTTTTTTTAACCCTATAAAAACATTAAGTGTACATTATTTTGCTCATTTTCACAGATAAGTTCAGAAAACTTGTTTTATAATAAACTGACGAAAAGTAATGGCCACAACAAAACAGAAATACCCGAAGTTGAAGGTTAGATAGAAATTAATTTTAGTTAAACTTTTCTAGTTTACTGATACTAAAAGTCTTATTTTAATTTTTAATTTACTTAAATACCTAATTGAACGCATTTATTTTTACATCAAAATTAAGTTATGGTGTAAAACAAATGATTATGATTTTAATCAAAAGTTTAGCAATGAAGTTAAATGTATAAAATACTGAAGTTTAATGAAATAACTAATCTGTCTTAAGTTATTTTTTTTGCACTTTGTTGTATAACGTACTAAATCAATCATATTTTTATTGACATATATTTTACTGTTTTTTTTTTCCCTAAGGGGTTTATTACTGTTGTTTTTGAACTAAACGAAATGAACTACTTGAGCTCTAAATATAAACTACTGTTTTAATAACTTAGATAGTTTTTATATTTAAGATAGTAGTTATACTAGTTAACTATATTTTTGAAAACCTTTCAAAAAACGTTATAGTTTTAAGGATTTTTTTTACTTTTAAACAACAAAATTATTACTTTCAATTATTATTTTGCATATCTTACATTAATTCTTTTGTTCGGATATACAAATATTTAAATGATTACAAAATGTTACTAAAAATTATACAAGGAAAAGTGTTTTTTTAAGTTTAATTATAAAAGTTTTATCTATTTCTTTATTAGGTTTAATCTGAAGTAAGCCTAAAAAACTTCACATAAACGACATTGAGTTTATTTATTTATTTTTTTCAATTCCAGGTCAAACAGAATTTACTTCAAAAGCTAACGTACATACTCCAAAGTATGAAGCGAGAAAATACAAACTAAAAGCACAGCAGCAACAACAAAATTTTAAACATACAAATTGTTATCATTTGTCCACCAGTCAATTACATAAGTTTTCATTGGC
>NW_028140825.1:0-11899 GCF_965202585.1 Thalia democratica | reverse complement strand
CTTCATTAGATAATATATATGAGTTGATAGAGTTGCTCCACCAGACATAGAAGCTGAATCTACAGGTATTAAACCTATTACCATTATCAATGCTGCTGTTTCTCCAATAACTCTTCCTATTGACATTATAGTGGTGGATATTATAACTGGAAATATTTCAGGTAATGTGATACTAAAGAAAGTTCTTGTTTCAGTTGCACCTAATGCTAGAGCTCCGTTTCTTCTAGATTTGGAAGAATTCTCAATTGCATTAGTAACATTAACAATAATTGTTGGAAGTATTATTAGAGACATAGTAAGAGCCGCTGCTCACATATAACTTTCAACTGGCATCAAAGGTATAAATAGTGAAGCACCAATCAAACCAATTATAAGTGTAGGAACACCACTAAATATTGAAAGTGTTGTATTTATTTTCTTTTTAATTTTCTTAGATTTAATAAAATTAGTTATGAAATAAGCTGAACCAAATCCAATTGGTATAGAGAACATCATAGTTAATCCCACTAGTAAAAGTGTGTTAGCTAGTGAACCTACAATTCCTCTCATATGACTTGTAGTAGACAAGGTAAGTTCACTTTGTGAGTTTATTCAATCTTGAAGTGAGTCTTTGTTTTCTATGCTGTATCATGAATATGTGTCATTTCATCCATATGAACTATCAGAAGTATCAGGAAGATTTCCACTTGCATCAAATAAAAATTCTAGTCTCAAATCACTTATCTCTCCTAATATTAAAGTGTCACCTAAATTATCTTCATTAACTGGAGAAGTAACAGAATCATACATTAATAAGGAATAATTTAAGGGTGAATTTTCACTAATTTCAAATATAGACATATAATTCTCACCAGTTTCACTTTCCATGTATGAAATACCAAAACCTCATTGATTTATTCATATTTGGTTTTCTTCAAGAGTAGGCTCATCAAATTTTTCAGAAGTGTCGTCAACTACATAGACATTATTTTTAACATCATTGTATTGATTGGAAACAAATGCTCAATTTAAATTAGAAGCACCCATTGTTAATAAAAATATTATTATTGATATTAAAACTGCAAATGAAAGTCCGGAAAAAGTATAAAAGATACTATCTATAAACTTGGAATTTTTTGTTGATTTTTTTATTGAGCTTTCAACATCTAATGTAAAATCTGAGTTTTTGTAATTAGCTTTTATGTACATCGAATTATTAGAATTATTGTCATTAGAATTATTACCTGTTTCTTCAACTATTTCATTATTCTTCTCAAAAACATCATAGTAATCTAACTTTCTTCTTTTATCTTGCTTATAAAACTTTTTAAATTTCTTTTCTTCAAAAAAAGACAATGAATCAATACCGCTATTACATACTTTTGTGTAGATTATCTGTTTTGAATTGTTAGAATAATCAATTTTTTTAGATTTGTATGAATCATCGAACTTCACTTTCTTTATATAGTTCATTGACGAAACAACTAAAAATATAGTTAAAATAAGAATTAATCCCATTGTAAACCTAAGAGAATATTCAAGAGTTCCAGGATCTACTTCTGAAAATCCTTGTAGCATTGTGGTAGTTAGGGTTTGAGTTGGTTCTAGAAAAGCAAATGTTGGACCACTATTTATTGGATCTGCAACTAAGGATACAGCAGTCGCCTCTCCTAAGGCTCTACCTATTCCTAATATCATTCCAGCAAATATCCCAGGAGCAGCCGCTTTTAAAACAACTTTTATGTTTGTTTGGGTTTTTGTTGCTCCTAATGCTAAAGATGCATCAGATATAGATTTATCAACCGAATTAATAGCATTAATAGAAACTAGAGTTATAGTTGGTGATATCATCATAGCCAGGGTTATGATAGCAGATAAATTTGTTCCACCTTGAACGAATGTAAATATTGAAGTTATGGCACCATTAACAACGTAAGAAGCAAATAATCCAAATATAACAGAAGGTATTGCAGCAAGAGCAACTACACTAAAATTCATTATGTTAGATATTCATTTAGGTGACATTTTAGTTACAACTAAAGCAGTGGCAACGGAAAAAGGTGTAGCTATTAAAAGAGAAAGAATAGAAGTTATTAATGTATTTACAAACATGTAACCAACAGCTACCATGTCTGCCTGTATTTGATAAGTGCTTCCAAATAGTAAATAACTTATGTCAATAACGTCAGAGTATTCACTGTTAAAAAGAGGTTCCAAACCTAAAACTATTATTGAAACAATAGATATAACAATTACGAATAAAAAAGAAACTAAAACAGCACCAGTTATGTATTTAAAACTTGAATTAATGACTTTCTCTTTGTTTTCATTTCTATATTGTTTTCTAAAACCTTTTTTTCTTTCACTAATAGAAGAAGAATTTCAATATTTGTTTATGTTTTTAAACATAGTAGACCTCCATTAAAGAATCTCAAGTTGTACCCTCTGAAGAAAGATATATCTCTCAAAGTATATTAGGAGTAATTCAGTCAATTTTATCATTTAAAGAAGAATTTACTACAACAGAAAGAGAATCTGTTGCAAAAGCAAAATAATTGTAGTATTCTGAATTTCCAGAATCACTTACTTGAACTATTTCTCCTGAACCTTTTTCAATAGAATTTGTTGATTCATAAGTTTTACTTAATTCAGTATCTTTGACTAACCTGGACTGGGTTCCTATGTAAACACCAGAATTATTATTAAACGCTGAACCAGATCCTACTGAATTACCCTGGTCAAGTTCTACATTGCTAATTCCAAATTCTGAAACAAATGAATTAAAAATATTATATATTGATTCAACAGTTGATGTAGAACCTTGAATTCTTATTACCCCACTAAAAGAAGAACTTTTAAGGTTGTTACTTTCTATTCATAAATTGAGTTGACTTGTTTCTATACTTTTTTCTGGTCAAATCTTTTCTTTTGTGTAATCTGGTCTGTTATAAACTCCAGAATTGTCTATTGATATAGATCTTATTTCAGATTCATAACAAAAAACAGTATAGATAAAAAATGCAAATGAATAAGCCTCGTTAATTGTTTCTTGATCCAATTTAATAATAGTAGGTCAAGTAGAATAATCATAGATACTCTGTTCTTTGAAGTCATAAAAATTTTCATCTAGTCAGGCAATATGAAAATTTCTTGATAGATTATAATAACCATTTTGAACAGATTCAATTGTTGGCTTAGTTAAAAATAAGTCATCTGAATCAACTGAGTTATTTGAATTAATGTCTTTTGCATATATAAAAACTTCTGAGTAATCAGTTGACAAATCATTTCCATCTTTAGGATCAATGCTTTTAGGTAGATAGTAAAGGCCAGTATCTTCTTCTTTAATAAATTTTTTAAGAGAGTCTTTCGATAATAGATTCGAATCGTATTCTCAATAAAAGCTAAGTGCCTTTAAGTTTTCATATGAATCAACTACTATCGTAGATGTATAACCTATTGTATTAGAATAGTTATTTACATTGTTAGCCATTTGAGTGTTGTTGTCAACTGTTCTTACATATTTATTAAAGACTAATTCACTATCATTTCCAAGATAATCAGGTTCAATTTCTCCATATGCATTTAGTCCATAGTCAACAAAAACTTCATAAGTTCCAGAATTATGATCCCTATTATAAGCATTTATTGGATTTCATTTTATAGAAGGAACTGAAACTAAACCTATTCAAATACCTAAAAATGTTGCAAGTAACGATGAAATTACTCCAATTTTAAATTTTTTCTTGTTGTTACCATATGATAACCAAACATAAAATTTGTCAATTATATTGAGTTTTGGTTTTTCCTCTTTATTTAGATTTTTTTCTATATCAGAAAAATCTTTTCATTTACTTGCCATATTAAAACTAATAGTTTGTATAAACTTAACTATAAATAATTAATCAATGGCTTTTGCTGAGTGCTCTTTTGAAACTCTTAAATTATTTATACCACATATTTACTTTAAAATCAATTTATTTTTTTGATTACTTTCTTGAACAATTTTTCTTTCGTTATCAACTATAATTTTTTCTTCTTTTGGTTTAGTATAATGGAAATTTTTGAGTCCTGAAGTTAGAATTTTTTGATTTTTATCATCATTAAATAGAGATTTCAAAATAATAGTACAATCATTTTTATTAACCAATTTCATAAAATCATTGTTAGAATAATTTTCATAAGAATTAGGATTGTCTAAAAGTAACATTTGTGGATTTATAAATAAATATTTTACTTTTAATTGTTTTATTATGTCTCTGTATTCTTTAATATTCGAAAAAGAATAGAAGGCAATTTCAATATTTTTTTTCTTAACTAAATTAGTAAACTTTTGCATTTTTTCTTTATTGTAATTAAGGATAGGAAAGTTTTTTATAACCAATACTATTTCTTTTTTGTCAGTGTTAATTTTTTTCAAATAATCATTATTGATAAAGTCTACGCTTTTCACTATATATTCATAGTCAATAGCGATAAAGCTTTTTTTAGCTTTACTTGAATTAATATAATTTGAAATGAAATCAAAATATATGAAAGGGTTTAGTTCTAATATAATCTTAGATAGATCATTTGATGGATTTATATTTTGAAAATAACCTTCCACTTTTGAACCCTTATTATAAATTACTTCTTTTTCTATACTTAAATATTTAGTCAAAAAATCAGAATAGTACTTGTGGGGTTTTAAAATAATATTTTGGTATTCGTTAAACTCTTCATTATTTAATTTTTTTCTATCATCTCACACAAACTCTCTAATATGTGAATTATTAATTTTTAGTTTTTCTAAATTAAACTTAGCCATTATCATAGAAAATTTTATTTCAGACTTAGAAATCATATTCGAAAGAGAAACAACAGAAAGCAAAGATGATTTATGAAAATCTTTGTGTGTAAACTTTTTGTTAAAAATTCTTTTTAAATAATGATTTAATCAAAACTTAGAAACAAAATTATATTTACTTTTTAAAATTACTGCAAATGATGAATCAGAAACATTTGTAACCAATCTTTTTTTACTTTTTTTTATTTCTCTTTTAAAGTCGCTTAAAGAGTATATAGAGTTAGCATAATTTTCGTCATAAATTAAATTAGAAAAATCATAATAATATATTGTGTAAGGAAGTTTTCTTTTGTTAAGTCTCTCGCTTATAAAAGTTTCATAAGAAGAAAGAGCTGACTCTGAATTGTCTATTATCATGCTTTTTCAAAGCCAAGAAGATGTTCTTTCTTTTATAAAGTAATCATTTATGAATATAAATCCATATAATCTGTAATTCGAAGAATCGTAGTCATAAAAGGACACATTAGAACTGTAAGACACTTCAGGATTATCATAGTTAAAACTTGTTTTATACATCAAAGGCAACTTTATGTTAGTTTTTTTAACACTTTTAAAATTGTTAATAAGGTTAACCAAAGGGTCATTTTCTGGAAGATCTAAAGTAGATACAAAAGATCTAACTGTTCTATTTAGAGAAAAATATTTTCTGTAATTACTTACTTTATAATTAGTAACTGACTTATCAAAAAAAACCTTGTCCTTGCCGAAGTCAATTACAAATGGTACTCCAAAATCACTTCCTTCTCAAATATTTTTCTTTTTCTGATATAACAAAAAAATAAATGAAGAAAATAATATAAAAATTATTGATGAAAAGCTTATTATTAATATTGAACTTACTTCCATATATTAATTATGAACTAATTATTTTATAAACTTTATCTTATTATTCTTTTTCATTAACATTTTTATTCCATATTTATATTTAAATGCAACTTCAATCATATCTCCATTGTCTCTTACAACTATTCCGTCACCAAATATTTCGTGATTAATAGCATCTCCTTCAGATATAGATGAGTTTAATTCGTTCTGAGAGCTTGAAACCTTATAATTGTTATTCAAAGAATAATAATTATCCTTTTGGGAAGAATGGTCTGAGTCTTTAATATTTCTATCTACTGAAGAATAAACCTCTTTTATGAACCTAGATATTTCAGTATTTTTAGAAAAAGAACCCTGATAACTTGAATAAGATAAAAATAAATGCTCCATGGCTCTAGTTACACCAACATAGAACAGCCTGCGTTCTTCTTCAATTGATGATATGTCATTTTTATTAATAGATTGTCTAGATGGTATTATTTCTTCATTTAATCCTACTATAAAAACTACTTTAAACTCCCTACCCTTTGAGTTATGCAATGTCATCATTTTTATAGAATCTTCTGGTTCACTACTTTCATCACCAGAATCTAAAGCTATGTTACTTAAAAATTCTTTTAAAATATTTTTAAGATTTTTATCTTTATAATAATTATCTTTGACATAGTTATCTACTATCCTAATAAACTCATATATATTTTTAGTTTTTTCTTCATCATTTTCATAAAGTTTTAACAGGCCCATTTGATTTAAATAATCTTTAAAGAATATTGCAAAATTACCTTGATCTATGCTTTCAAAGTTCAATATATTTTTTTTTGTGACTTCCAAAAAGTCCTCTAATTGTTTAGGTGGGTTACCTAAAATAAAATCATAATACGTTAAATTTTCCTTTAAGGCGCTTTTCTTTAAGTTTCTAAAGCTTACAGTACCAAACTTTCTTGAAGGGGTATTGCAAATCTTTTCAAATGAGAAATCATCAGTTTTAACCAGCCATGATAGATATGAAGCAGATTCTCTTACTTCCTTTCTATCTCAAAATTTAAATGAACCTATTAAAGTGTAACTGAGTCCTCTTTGTATAAAGAAGTTTTCAAACTTACCACTTAAGAAGTTGTTTCTATACAATATTGCAAAGTCACTGCTTTTATAGCCATTATTTCTTTTAAGTTCTGCAATTTTGTTATAAACATATTTAGTTTCTTCATAACTAGTATAGTACTCTTGAAAAACTTCTGGCTTATTTCCTTCTTTTGATGTTGATATAAGCTCCTTATCTATTCTATTTCTATTGAACTTTATTGACTTGTTTGCTAAGTCAATGATCTTAGAAGTAGACCTATAGTTTCTAATTAACTTAACTGTTTTTACATCTTCAAAATCATTATGAAAATTATTAATTATATCTATTTTGGCACCTCTTCAAGAATATATGGTTTGATCAGGATCTCCAACAACTGTCAGAGATTTACTATTTAGTGAAATGTTTTTAACTATTTCATATTGTTCATAATCTGTATCCTGAAACTCATCAACTAAAACGTGATCAAACTTTTTTGATCAGTAATTTTTTGCATCATTAGAATTTTTAAATAAGTTTACTGTCTGAATTATTAAATCATTAAAATCAAGATTATTATTTTTATTTAAATGATCTAGGTACTCTTTTGCTATGGTCTTATAATTTAGCATGTCTGAATCATTTAACTTTTTAACAAAGTTTGAGTCATCTCTTTCAAACTTTATTAGTTCTATATAAGCTAAAAAATCATAATAAGGAATATCTTTAGAATTAATATTTAACTCAGAGTAAATATTTTTTAATATAGTTTTTTGCTCAGATGAATCTAGTATGCTAAAGTCAGAAGGTATTTCTATGTCCTTGCCACTAATTCTTAATATAAAATTACAAATTCCGTGAAATGTAAAATAATTAACACCGTAATCCCCTTCCATTATTGTGTTTGTTCTTATCTTCATTTCTTTTGCAGCTTTATTTGTAAAAGTCAGAGCTAGTATTCTTTTGGGGTCATTGCCTTTTTTAATTAAATACTTTATTTTTTCAGTAATTGTTCTAGTCTTTCCTGTTCCTGGTCCAGCTATTATTCTAGTAATACCTTCAATATTTTCAATAGCTTCTATCTGTTCTCTATTTAAGTTATTCATTTCTAAAATTTCTCCTTGCAGTTTCAATAATATTTTTTGCAAAAAAATCATCTTTTTTTTCTATATTAACCTTATAAAAAGTTCTATCATACTTATTTATTATATTTCCAAACAAATTAACTTTGACTTTTACATTAAAGCATGATGATAAGTATTCAATTAAAGGATTAAGCATGTATGCATATATGTTTAATTGATGAGTTAAATAACTTCTCTTATCTCTTTTAGTAACTTTATGGTCTATTAAATTAATTAATATATTATCATCTTCTATTTGGAAGTCTAAAATGTCTATCATTCCTATTGCAGCGTCTTTAGAAGATCAAATAATTACTTCTCTAAAATTTAAACCGCTTATACCGTATAAACTTTTCAATTTTTCCTCAAAATCATAACTGCTTCTTTCTTCAATTTCTTTGTGAATTCTTGTGCCATCTTTAGCAGCTTTTTCAAGTATTTTGGGGTCTATATCAAGTTTTTGATAATTAAACTCATCACTGTAGTACTTCATAAATTGAGTAGCACTTCAGCTTATTTCTTGAGTTATCTCTAACTTTTTTTTATCTTTATCTACAAAAAAGTAGGTATGATCATGGTCTCTTAATTCTAAATATGACTGTGTTTCATTTATAAAGTCAAAAGCTTTATTATTGCTTAAGTTTATAAAAAGACCTTTATAGTCACTGTCGTCCATTTTTTTTTGGAAACTAAGTAGGCATTCCATTAAATTTATATTGTCAATTTTTTTCATTTTTTAAATCTCAATTCAGTTAAGTATTTATATTTATTATTTATTTCTTAGAAGAATTTTTTGCGTCAATAGTTTTTTTACTATTAGAATCTTTATTATCAGAAGAAGTTTTAGTAGATGATGTTTTAGTAGATGATGTTTTAGTAGATGATGTTTTAGTAGATGATGTTTTAGTAGATGATGTTTTAGTAGATGATGGGTTTTGTTTCTTGTTGTCGACTTTACTATCAGTTTTTAAATTGCTAGAATTCTTGTTTTCTTTTTTATAAACGCTTTTTTCTTTTGCTTTCTCTTCATTTCTAACACTAGGTTTGTTAATTCCTTTAGAGTTGACATCAGTTTGATTTTCTTTTTCTACTTTTGTTTTTTTCGAAGAATCAGCAGACTTTATTTTATCATTTTGTTCAGATTTGCTTATATCATCTTTGTCAGAATTATTATTGTTTGATTTAGAACCTTTAAGGGATACATCATTTTTATCTGTAGGTGTAACAGTCGGGAAAACATTCTCCTTTTTAACAGGTTCAATTTTAATTTCATTAGGATTATCTCCTACATTCTGATTTGTAGGCATAAACATTTTGTTTAAGTCTATTATTATTGTTTTACCAAGCATGTCATGAATACCAATCTTTCCTTTAGAGAAACATATTGCTATAAATAAAATGATAAGTCAAATTCTTTGGATTCATATGAAAACTAATGAAGCCATTGAAGAGGACATAGCATGATTGCTTATGCTTTGAGAGGGAATACCATAAACATTTCTATAAGATATAATCATGTCATTTCAACCATGATTTATGAACTCGCTAATAGAATCATATTCAGGATTTAATATTAAAAGGCCTTCTGATCAATATATTAAACCTTCACCAAAAGCTGAATAATCATTTATTTCTACTAGTATGTTAAATGCTTCAAGTTGGTCAGCTGTTAAAACAATTCCACTTGTATAACCATACTTGTAATATCAATCGCTCATTTCATCTAAGTAAGCATTCATGTCTGACTTTAAAATTATTAAATCAGCTGAACTATTAGCAGCCTCGTAATAACTATCAAAACCGTTTACACCAATTGACATTTGGTTTACTGCGTTAGCAGAGTCATTAATAAATTGAGTATAATCTCTAAAAGCAGTATAAACATCAACACCTGAAACAAGTAATGTAAAACTTGACATAACCGCAATTAAGGTAATCAGACTTTCTCTTAACAGGATTCCTTTTCAAACCTTTTGCCCATCCATAAACATTGGTTGTATTGAAAAAACCTTTTTCATTAATGTTTGACCATCTCAAAATATAGGAATTACCATAAACGTAATAATGGGAAAGATTACTGCAAAAACTTCAGCTAAAATAAAAGATCAGTTTGCTTCTGGATTAAAAAGAGATACAAAACCATCAAAATCATAGGTAGTAGAGTAAACTATAGAAAAAATTATTGAAGGTATTATCGCAATTATGAAATCTAATATTCTAACAGAGAATCTTTTTCAAGCACCTGCAGGATAAGCAATTTTACCTTCAGCTGTATAATAAAATGCTTTTCCATTAACGTCTAAGTTTGTATTATTAGTCATAAACAAATTATATATTAGTATTTAATTAATCAACTAGATTATTAAAGAGAGATATTACTGTAAGCGGTCCTATAGAATTTGTAGGAGGAGTAACATAAGAAGCTTTTCCTATTGTAGATTTATAATCTATGTCTCCAAATATTTTTTTTCCTTCTTTAGTTACTCCAACGTCAACTAGTACTGAACCTTTCTTAATGTCTTTTCTTCCTATTAAATGTTTTACACCAGTTGCAGAAACTATTATGTCAGCTTTCTTTGTAAAACTTTTTAAATTAGGAGTCAATTTATTTGCCACTGTAACAGTTGAACCTTCTTTATTAAAAAGAGAAAATAAGGGTTTTCCTACTATCATGCTATCTCCAATTATAAGAACACTTTTTGAAATCATTTCTATTTTGTAACTTTTTAGTAACTTAATAATTCCATCTGCTGTACATGCATTTTTATAACCCTCTTTTCAAAAAGTAATTCCAACATTACTTGGGTGAACTTTATCAACATCTTTGTTCGGATCAATACTACTTGCAATCTTAAAATTATTAATTTTTTTAGGTAAAGGAAATTGTACTATTATTCCATCCACACTCTTTTTTTTGTTAGCCTTTTTTATATTAGATATTAGATCAGCTTCTGATACATTTGAAGGATATTTTTCAAGAATAAAATTCACACCTAAATCTTTAGATACTTTCCTTTTTATTTCTATGTACAGTTCTGACGCAGGGTTATTACCTACTAATATAACCAACAAAGTATATTTACTTTCTCTAGAAGCCACTTTCTTTACAATGTCTTTCTTTATTGAGTCAACTATGCTGTCAGATTTCATTAAAACAGTTTTCATATTAAAATTATATTTACTTTCAGAGATTTCTGGAAAAACTATCCTCTTTTAAATCAGAAGTTTCATTTATACCAACACTCAATTTTAAGTAAGCTAAATAGCCAATCATAGAAGCATTATCTTTACAATACTCTTTTTTAGGTAGCAAAAATTTAGTTTTAAGTCCTTTAACTTTTTCTCTTATAAGAGAGTTAGAACTAACTCCTCCTGAAATGACTCCTTCAAAAAAATTATCTAATCCAACAGTTTCAAGGTTTCAAATTATTTGATTAACAGCTGCATTTTGAAATGCTGAACCTATTTCTATTTTGCTATATTTACCTTCCTTTATAAATCTTTTGGCTTGTGATTTCATTCCAGAATATGACATTCTTCCATTCTCTAATTTAACATCTTTAAATTTAGGTTTACTAACGCCAGAATTATATTTTAAATCAATAAGAGGACCTCCGGGATATTTATAACCTAGCATTTTACCCACTTTATCATATGCTTCTCCTATAGTGTCATCGCAAGTCATAGATAAAACTTTATATTTAAAATTTTGCATTTCAACAATATGAGTGTGTCCACCAGACAATATAGAGCCTACTCTTTTTTTAGAAAACTTATCTTTTGGTATTTTTTTGTCTATATATGGACTATATAAATGAGCTTCTATGTGATTAATGGGAATTAATGGAATTTTTAAATAGCTTGAGATAGTTTTAGCAGCTATCATACCTACTTGCAAAGTATTTATTAATCCCGGACCTTGAGTGTAAGCTATATAATCTAAATCCTTCATATCTATTTTAGATTCTTTTAAAGATGTCTTAATTATATTATCTATATTACTTGAATGCAATCTTGAAGCTAACTCCGGTATTACACCACCATATTTATTATGTTTTTTAGTTT
>NW_028140824.1:0-11932 GCF_965202585.1 Thalia democratica | reverse complement strand
AAACGATTTGATAACAAACTATTATTTTATTTCGTAAATAGTGTTTAAGTTAATTTGAAATGATTTTTATTATTGTACTTTTAATTAATACTGTTTCAAATGAAGCTAATTTTAACCAAAACAATTAAATATTTAAAATTTTAAATATTTATTATTTGTCGACTTACAAACTAAAAAATACGTAATCAGTTAGTAACGTTGAACTTGTTTCTTAATAATTAAGAACTCTAAAATTTATTTTGCTATTGTTATATGTTTACGTAACAAAACAGCAGTAAAAGGGTTTAAGATAAGAAAAATCAAAATTAATCAAACTACCAACTTACTGTTAAAGGTCACAGGAAAGGTTCTAGTGTATACAAGTAAATAAAACATAAAATAACAACAGTTTAATGATACTAAAAAAACTTGACTAAACAAATTTACTATATTTCAATTACACAATGAAATCCTACTGCCTAATTTTTAAGTAATACATTTAGTTTTTGTCAATTTAAAGAGCTCTTCTACTTTAAAATCTGTAAAGATTAAATTGGTATGCTAGTGGTGAATTACCAAATAATATACCTAACGTTTCGTAAGTAGCAAATTAAACTTAGAACGAACATGTAAAATAGTAAGTAAAATAGTAAAAAATTATAGCTGCATAAAAACAATAAAAGTTTTAATTTTTCAAAAGATTATTAAAATAACCTGCCGGTTTACAAAAAAAAAACAAGTTAAACAAGTGATATACTAAACATTTTAGACAAAAAAGTTAACAATTAATTTTTCATAAGGTTTTATAAAAACAAAGCATCATAGTATTTAGTAAATAAGTTACATTCAAAGATGAGAATAACAAACTAATTAAAAATGTTATTTAATTGTATCTTAAATTTATTCAACTTAAAAGTTTTATAGTGTTTTAAACTTTATTTATTAAAATTAGACGAGTTAAAGTTAGAATAAAAAAGTAGTAGCGTTTAAAAAAATATTACAGTTAATTTTTTCTTTTACCAATAACTTATTAAAACTTCTAATATTACTTTCTTTTATGAACTAAATATAAAATTAAATATTATTTTCATTTACTTATATTTCTTTTTTCATTTTACGTCAATGTGTAATTAACACAAACATGTAGTAGAAATTTATTTTTAAATAAAAATAAAAATTCAAAAAACTCATAATTTTAAACCTAGGCATTTTGTAAGTCAACTTAATGTTGACTATTTTTTTAATAGTTTTGTGAGACACCATAGAACGAAACGTTTTATTATTTTAATTGATTTAAGTTTTTTGAAGAATTATAATTATTACTCGCTATAAAATAAAATGTAACTTTAGGAATAATATATAATTTTATAATTTCTATCAATGTTTTCTTTAGACTATAAATCCTCTAAATAATTTTACATAATCATTTTGACGCTTAACTTACAAAGCTAAAATATTAAAAACTTTACACAAGACTAGCATGTTTAATAAAATATACCAGGGTTTTATATATATAAAAACTAATAATATTGTTGATGATTTTTGTTAAGTCATTTATTCGTTTTATAAATATATAAAATAAATAACTACATTATTATCTAAATAAATTAGGAACTATTTTTTAAACATATCAAAAAATTATGTTTATTATAACAACTAAACTAATTCGTATGTTGTCAAAGACTGCTATCATTGTTTTACAATAAAAGTTGAGAGCTATTTATCACTTCACTGTACATAAACTTGCTTGAAAAAAAATTAAGCATTAAATAGCAGCCTTTCTTACTTAACAATTTTTTATTTTTTAATGAGTAAAAGTTTGAGTTTTTATAATTCATGTTTAAAATTTTGATCAAAGTTTATTTTTATTTTTATCAAACGATATTTAAGAACACAAAAATTTTTTTGTTTAAAACAGGACTTAAAAACTAAAAATTAAATTTATTGTATTTTTCTATTGCCTAATGACGTAACTGTATAACAAACTCACAAACTTTATTAAAATAATTATTAAAAGTAACATTACAATATTAAGTTAGAGTTTTTTATAAAAATTTGAAAATTAACAAAATGTTAACAAACTTCGCTAAAATGTTAAATCGTTAAAATGTATGTTTTGGCTTGTACATAAATATTTGTCAAGTTTGGAATAAAGAAATTTTGATAGAAATAATAGAAATTAGTTATAATTTTAATTGACAAAGTCTTTTTATCATCTTTTTAATATCTGTGTTGTATAGTTGGTGACGTAATTTTAAAACTATCGCAATAACTTAATAAAAATAGAATATTTCAAACAATTTAATTATATTATATATGACGTGTTTCCCGATTTTAATTTTAAGTCAAAATAATGTTGACTATGTTTCATCTGTAATATCTGTATTATACTAAAATTCTCCGTCAAATCTCAACTTTTTAAGTTTCAATGATCTTACGAACTATACAAACTTTTAAATAAAAAGTAGTGAGCTTTTAGTGACTTACAAACTTCAGTGTCTTTGATGCTTACTAGATCTTATTAAACAGTTTCTTAATGTTTTAAAACTGGAAACTAGCATTTCCCGTTCACAAAAATTTTTGTCACATATTTGCTAATTAGTAATTTAATTAGTTTATTAAAAAAAGTAAATTAAACTTTCATTATTGCTAAAACTCTTATTAGAAATCTAATAGTTGTCATGAATTGTTTTCAGTTTAATCTTGTATCCATAAATTAACTAAAACTTTTACATCTACAATGTTATTCAAAATGTATTTAAAATATATTTCTGAGGTAGTATATATCTATTTTCTAATCTGTTTAGTTTTTATTAAATCTTTTTATTTAACATATTTTTCATAGTTTTAAAGAGTATACACTATTATTATTAATGACTAACAGAATAACAAACAAAACAATCTTCTTGTACACTAGAAAAGTATATTTGCATTTAAAAAATCCAAGTTTAGTTATATTTTAAAGCTTAAAAAGTTTTCTTTAAAGCTTAAGTTTAAAGCTGCTACTAATTACCCTACCGTCATACAACACTATTTTGTCAAAGATAAAAAAGCAACACTGGATTCGTCCTGCTGAATAATTAAATAATTTAACAAACTCATTTTTACTTTAAAATATTTTTAATCAAAAATATTTTTTTGGTTATTTGATTATCAGAAAACTAAAATAAACTGTTTGTAATTTTATTTCTCGTTCAATTTTTTCATTTAATAGCAAATACTTAAGGAAGCTTTCATAGCTAACTTTATTAATTTGTTGAATTTTTTCTTTTCTCTGAATAGACCGTTTTTAATACTTTTGATTTTTTTTTGAAACTAAGAATGTATAGAATATACTTAGATCAAAATCGCATCATCAACATTTTTAACAACTTTTATTAAATAAAATCATAAATTTTAGGAGTTGAATGAAAAACAAAAAGGATATAAATTAAAAAAGTTCACAACATTAGATAAAATTCAGATGTACAATTACTTTATTTTGTCAAAAATAATTCATAAAGAAAGGAAGAGTACACGTCTTTGTAAATGTTATTATTAATTAGCTTTGGTAGCATGGAGATATAAGCTGTAAAAAAATAAAAGAAAATTTTCTTATTAAAAAAAAATTGTTAAATAAATGCTGTAAAAAAGAATAAAACATTTTTTTACAAAAATAAAATGTTTATGTAATCAAGAATTTTTATAACTTATGAATAATATTATTAACTTATTTTCTTAGCTTACATGGATATTTCAAAAACAAAAATATATAACGTGAAAATCTGTTTCAACAAAAAATAAAACATACATTTTTACTTTAAAGTTTGCTTGTACCAAATATCAACAAAATTACACGTGACTTCGATATTATGTCACTTATTTGAATATTACAAAAAAAACCTTAAAACATAAGGTTGTTTATAATTTTTTATCATCCTTAATTATATGATGTGTGAATCAGTAATTTTAGAACTCGTACACAGATCTTTAGCCCAAAATTTTGTGTGCTTTTACTTATTACTCAATATACAATACTATTTAAATTAGCTGTCAACGTTTTGTTGCCTTGTAAGTTATACTCCATCAAAAAAGGTACCTTTTATAATTATAACTTTTGATAAAAAATTTGTATTTTTTATACGTTAACATCAAAACATGACAAATGAATTGCAAAAGTGTGATTTAGGAAACTTATGATAAAAATTCTACTTTGTAAACTCAAGTTTAACACATCCCATTAGTTGAAACTGTAGGCTACTATTAAGTAGTATATTTAGTTTAGTAAGTAATGGAAAACCACATATTTAAGACTATAAATATAACCAGTATAAAGTATATATTTTCTGTGGTTATAACTATAATCAATAAATAGTGGCACTAGAATAACTAATAAGGATAATGATCCTAAATAATATGTAGGGTTACTTTATTTAAAACTAGGTATGACAACGAATGAACATATTGTACTAAAAATTAATTGCAAACACTATCAAAAATAAAAAAACATGGAAATATTAAAACCTTAAAGCAATAAAGACTCTATTGGATGTCAATAAGAAAACATTAAAACAAAAACTAATTCTTTATAATTTTAACACAAATAAAAAATTTAGTTAAATGAGAGTTAACTGCTTAATACTAAAGTTTAAAAAAATACTTATGAAATGAAAAAATTCGAAGTAAAAACTTTGGAAATATAATAAAACAGTATAAATGACTTTTTTGGAACAACATGTTTACTGCAGCAGGCTGTGGATAGAATAAGCCCGTTCTCTATCTCTCTGTTGCAAATTCATATAGCAATTTTATCAAATTTATTAAACACTACATCAGTGACTTCTTATCTGTTCTTAATTTTCTCTTTATCTTAATTCTATCAAAATTTTACCTGTAATTTTTTCACCACTCTTTGTGGGACTTCCTCTTAAACTTAAACGGTTTCAAATAAAATTTGTCGTACCGTTACAAAGTAAAGTAATTATATATCAAGTTATATTGATAGTTACTTTAAAACAAAATTAAGAAAAAGTAAAATTTAGAAGAATTAAGTTTATTATCAAAATTTTCGAATTTGTTACGTTACAAATTAACAACTTGCACTTAAATAATGATTTAAGTTTTTTTTTTAAAGACTAATTTGGTATCCAGAATTGGCTACTTTATTAAATATATACATTTTTATAAAACATCTATTATTTTTATAAATTTTTTGAAACAAATAATTTTAGATAATAAGTAAAAAGTTTCAAGAAATCTTAATAGAGCAGAAAGTTAATTTAAAAAAAATTGTTTTACATTTTTAATTTTACCACATCTTATATAAATTTAAAAATTATAACTGATCCAAGTTTTTCACTAAAGTACTTAACAATACAGCATATTTTGTTAGTTGATCCATAAAATTTACAATAACATATTTGTCCTTTTGCAAAGCTAAAAACACCTAAATAATGGTTTTCAAACTGCTTCGTTTTCGAATAATAACTTAGATGATATTATTAATTTCTGCATTTCAATTCAAGTTTCTTTTTTTAGTCAACACATTTTTGACTTTCAAACTGCTTATTTTTTAACAAAGATATATTCTGTGATTATTAAATGTTTAGGTAAATAATAATAAAAACATTCGTTTGCCGTAGTACATTACAACCTGAATATGATGAGAAAGCAGAAAGCAGTTTAATTATCAAGAAATATAAATATAAAAAAAAACTTTTTTGATAACTTAAAATATAACCGTTAAATACTACGTGCAAATTAATAAATTTTGATAATTTTTATTGACGAATTATCTAGTATGTTAAATAATATAGTATATTGAATTGTAGCTTGAAACGTATCTTCGATTATGCAACGAACGGGTGATTTAATAATAAAATATTTAAGCTACATTAAACACTTATTTAGAGGAAAATTAGTCTTAAACTTTACTATGACAAAAAATAATTTGTTGATAGTTGGTTGTTATTAACATCCAAAAAAAAACAGACTCTAAAAAAACCGTAGTTCAATAAGTAAAGTTGAAGTATTGCCAATATCATATTGACTTTAAATAATGCGTTTACAACCAAATACAATTTTAATAATAATCATGATATGATTATACTTTAAATTGTAGTTAAATTTTGTTAGTTTAAATTGATTACGTCAATACACTGTTGTGTTTTGTTAAAATCAATTTATGATATAATTTAATTTATGTTTAATAATGATATATGTATCACGAAATAAATAATGCATGGAATACTGTATAAAACATTTTGCAAATGTTTTAAATTATAACAAGCAATTTAAATAATTCTAGTCAAAAACATAAGTCAAGATTTGGTCAAATACATACTTAGTAGTTTAAAAAAACCTCAATTTTGAGTTGAGTTTTTAGAGTTTGAGTTTTAGTTTTTTAAGTCTATATTAGTTTTCGGTCAACAATATGTCGAATATATGGTTATATTTATAAATATTCTTGCAAATAGTATTTTGATGGTTTAGATATTATCTTATAACTAGAAAAGCATATATTTTAATTTGATATATTCAAATTATATTCAAATTTTTCAATATATTCTTTTTTTTAATATTTTTATTTAATTTAACTATTGAAATATTATTTTTTGTTTAGTTTTTAACATCCTAAGTTAAATTTGTTTTAAATAAACATAAAAAGGAAAAAAAAAATCGAAATACTGATGACCTAGCAAATATGAAAATCGGACATACCTTTAAGTATACTTTCCGTTAATAAGAACATTACTTTATAATAATATATCATAAAACAAACTTTACAGAAAATACAAAAACAAGTTAGTTTGTTAATGAAATTTATAAAAATATAACATTGTAAAAGAGTAAAAAAAGTCAAAAATTAATTTATTTAAAATTTATTATGTTATCAACATTTTTAGTTTACCAAAAAAATATTTTATAAACTAACAAGTAATTGCTGCTAATACACAGTTACTTCACAAAAAATTTTGCATAATAACTTTTAAGTTAAAAACCAAAAAAACAATCAAATTTTGTTGTTCCATAAACATCATCATAACAGTACTTAATTTACTTTTAAGGACATATGTTATTTAATGAGTGTTATAATTGTAAAGTTTTGTAAATGATAAAACACACAACAAAATGTTATCAATTATTTTATAAACTTATTGCAGTTCCAATATATTTAGTTACCATTAAATTTTTGAGAAACGATAATTATTATAATACTAGGAATTAGACTTACAACGTAAATGTATTTAAACATAATGTAAAATTGGTTTTAAATAAATCTAATAACTAGACCTTTTTAATATCGAAGATTTTTAATATCGAGCGTCGCAATCCTTGACAAGTGTACAATTAAAATCAGAGATCAAAACTGCTCATAAATCTTTAAACAGGTTTAATATAAGATAAGAAAAATGAGCAAAATTACTCGAAACTATCAAAAAGCTGTTATAGGTCACATGAGAACTTCTGGGTTATACAAATAAATACTCATGTTTGATAACACTAAATAATAGGTATCATGTAAAGTAAATATCAAAGTTACATACTACCTAATAATTAAATTGTTTTTTTTTGCTTTTAAATTTCATTTAATAAATACTGACAATTTAGTGATCAATTTTAAGTACTTAATTGTATTGAATATTTATAAGTTACTAAACTAAATCTAGAATTATATCCCAGAAATATAAAAGAATAAAAATGAGGTACGTTTCATTTAAACGAGTATTATAAGTATTTAACAGTTTAGTAAAGTAAGTTAATAAGTAAAATTTCAAACGTTATAAAGTTATCGACAAACAAGTAATTTACAAAAGTTGTTTCGCGTAAATTCTAAAAGATAATTTAATTATATTTATTGATAGTTTTAATTTTACATAAAACTTGTTATATTTTGTAAAAACGTCATACATATACTTACATAAAAATTACTAAACATTATTCTAAACTTAATTTAACTATTAAAAGTGTTGAATATTAAAGTTTAGATAGTAAAAAATACCTATAAAAGGAAATAATGATTGAACTTAAAGTTTAAAAACTAAATATATTTTGTTGTTTAAAATTATTTAATAACATTACAAACTTTAGACAAAAAGTTTACAAAATTATTTTTTTATACCAAGTTGTTTTGTTTACTTAAGCTATTTTGTAGAGTTTTAACTGTTAACTAAACATTATCTGATAACTCTTTTTTTTTGTTTTTAACTGCAACAAGTTTATAAACTAATTTGTACTGATTGATTAAAAGTTATATAATTTAGAAATTTACAGTTATTACACTATCAAATAACATGTTTAAAAAATGAATACCTTTACGATGTCGTTAATAGAACAAAAATTTTTTGCTTGTTTCATCAGTTTTTAATTAAAAATTTTATGCAAAAAGTTTTGTGACGTAATTGTGTACTAATAGCACTCACTTGTTTAAACTTTTTGCTTATATATAGAAACATTTTTAGAACTAAATTAATGATGATATTTTAGTATTTTTTAAGTCAATTGGCCGTTTTTATATATAAATTGGGTAGATTTTTGTTCAAGTTTTCTTATTAACCTTATATATCTTTTATCAACAAATTAAATAGTTTTTATAATTTCTGATAAAGTTTCACTGCAAAACTATGTTATTATAAACATAAAGTATACTTAAAGGTCAATCTGGTTTCTATATTTACTGAATCAACATTTTTTTAAAACAACTTTTCATTTATTTTTATTTATACCCTTATCGTAATCCTCTTTACCCAAACATTTCAAAAGTTAATCAAAAATTGAAGTTTATAACAAAAATAACATGAAAAAAACAGTTTTGGTAAATCAGCAGGTTTTACAATGATGCTGACCTTTAAGTAAACTTAGCATTATAAATTAATTAAGTAAAATGCCTATATCAAAAACTACACCGTTTATCAATTTGCAGACTAAGTTTTAAGGTTTTATTAAAATTGAGAAATTTGATTATTTTATTTACAACCATGTTTCAGTGATGAAAAAATACATTAGTTTTATAGATTTATACAGGGGTTTTTTTACAAACTAATATACACATATAACAGATAAATTGAGTATATACTACAATGAAAACTATTGTTCTAAATTTTGATGAACCATGTAAACTTTCCCAAAACTTACTTTAAAAAATCACAAAGTTATATCAACAAATCACAAATACAAATCGTATTGTTTTTCAAAATTTAATTCAATAACTGATGTGGCTCATGTAACTTATCGACTAAGTACAAATTCGTGTAGCACACTTACTAACTTTTATACAAGTTTTTCATTTGAAATAATAAAAATCAGCGTATGGATTACAAGTTGGTAACTTACGGCCGCTCAATTACAACAAATCTGTTCCCCGAGTTAGTCTTTAAAAAAAGAACAAGGCTTTGTTGAATACATTAGAAACTTAACTTTATTAAGTTAATGTTGCTATGCTTTTTTATATTATTTAACTATTTCTGTTGAAACTTTGGAAACCAACTATAACTCTCTTACAAACAATTTACATAAAAGTTTGAAATATTAAAAGTTAACAGCGTTTAATTAACAAAAATTTAAAGTCATCAATGATTGACTAGTATTTTTACTTTTATGAAATCGATACAAACTGTGACTTTTTTTTTAATAAGGTTCGAACTTATTTGATGAAATACCTATTCAACATAAGACTTATATTTAATTATTAGGTTTTTATGATAATAAAATTTAACATCTACTTGTGACAATTAATAGTGTTTTCAGTTATTTCTTTTTTTGTTGTTTTATAAAACGAAGTAATACAATTTTTTTTTTAAATTGATACTTTAGTATGCCAGTTTGTGGTAAAAGTATTAATAGATATGCTTTGGTAAAAAATATGTTACAAATTTTCATAGCATATATTATTGTATTACATATTAGAAACATTTGTTTTATTGTGTTGTTTTAAATAAGCACGATAAAGTATCTCATTTTTGTACCAGAAGTTTCCTAGAGACAGCCAAAACTTTTAAGCATATTGTATTTTAACAGTTGATCATGAATCATTAAAGTACAATTTTTAAGGATTCCACCATTTTAATGTTAAAAAGGTGATGTAGTAGAGTGTAAATATCTGATAATTTTGCAATTATTAATGATACTTAGTGTTTAAGATATTTTAACGTCATTAGTTAATTTCATAAACTTCCAATTTTCCAACGATTATTGATAACTTTTTATGTCTATAACTTCAATAAATAAAAAAAAAGATTGGTTATAAGTTTTATCATTATGAAAACTTTACACCTTTTACACTTATGAAATTAACATATTTAGTTAAAAAATAAACATCGATAAAATGTTGTTAATATAAATAACAAATTGCTTTTTTGCGGAGTTTTTTTTATTTAAATATATTTGGGACGTAATTGTAGTTTAGCAGCTTAAATGTTTTGAATTTCAAACTTATTTTTAAACAAACTTACCGAATTTTTATAAAAAATAATAAAACTTTTTTTAAAGTCAACTAACAGATAAATAGTTTTTTTACAATTTACTATAGACTTTTCATTATTATTTAATTAATTAACTAGTTAACTAGTTTTTCTAACTAATGTAAAGTTTGTTTTAAAATATATCACTATAAAAAAATGCTTATATATACGGAACATATACTTAGAGGTAAGTCCGTTTTGCAAATTTTCCGAAACAGCAAATAGTTTAAAATGTTTTGATTTTTACCTATTTCTATTTATACTTTTATTTTTACTTACTTAACTGAAACATACTAAAAATTATACAAAAATTCTAATTTTTATAATAAGAAGAAAAATAAAAAATGCTGACTCAGCAAATTTAAATACTTTGACCTTCAAGTATACAAGTCATTATAAACTAGTTTAAAAAGTACATATGTTTCAAAAAAACTTGTTAATCATTTTGAAGTCATAACTTTTAGCTCTTAATTCAAAATTTTTTATAAACAGATAAATTATAAAAAAGTTTATAAAAGAACTTTTTGTGACGTACTAAAATACAACCTTACGTTTTCAAAAAAAAGTTTAGTTGTAACATTCTTTAAAAAAAGCTTTTTATATGTTTATTATGTATTTTAAATGTTAAATATAAGCAGATGTGTTTTATCGTTTAAAGAATAAATTTATTAATGTCGGAATATTATTAAATATTTCTTATTTAATTCTATCCTTAGTAAGTCTATTAAAAGTCAAAGTTGTATTTAAGATTATGTATGTTAACATTAAATTTTCATCTATGATGTTTTTTGATTAAAATATATGAAAACCGCGAACACCTAAGTATTTTATATATGATCTATTAAACAATATTATTTATACCCTTACAAATATTAAAATTAATCGAGATAAAAGTTAGTTAATAAGTCAACAATTTATTGGCAACCCTTCTGACGAAAATAAATTTATGTTTTTGCTTTATCTACTTCTTATGTCTTATACTAATTTGTTTTAATTACAAACAAGTTCAGGTTTCTCTCAAAAGAACTTTTCTACCTTGTCAAAATAAATAAAGTTTTTTAAAATTTAAAAAATGCAAAAAATATATAAACTTATATACGTATCTTTGAACACGGTAGAACCTATTTTCAACGAATAAATTAAAATATGTATATTTAACAATTACTTGCATATAAGTAGGGTTTTTAAATAGTAGCTTAACAAAGAACAAAACTGTTTTTATTTTGTATTTTTTATAATGTAAATTTATTTATTTTTTAAATATATTAATACTTAAATATGCCGTGACTAAGTTTTTAATATCTCAAAAATCATATCAAATTTCAATTTTGTATAAACACTTTAAAAAAAAAACAACATCTGTTTAAGTTAAATAATGTAATAAATTTGTTATCAAACATCAGTTTGGCTAACATAATAAAATTCGCACCTTGCCAACATGGTGCCCTGTTGAAAAAGTCACCGTAATACAAACAAACAACAAAATGCTTTTAAACTTTTTTAATTTTAATGGG
>NW_028140823.1:0-12000 GCF_965202585.1 Thalia democratica | reverse complement strand
TCTTTAATTTTAAAAAACTAGTTTACTTTTGTAAATTGGCATTCCTTAATTTTTTCTTTGGATTTATTAATAAGAAGTAAAAGAGTTTAATATCATTAGCGGTTTTAAAGAAACGTTAAAATAAACGATTATGTTTTTACTTAGAACAACAGATTATACTAGCGGGTTTTTATTGACAGGAAAACATTAAGAGTTTGTAAATGTAATTAATACATTATTTATGTAAAAGCGGATATTCGTATAATGTACATTTTGATTTGATAAGGACTACTAAATATTTAATCTTAAAACACATTTTTTAAGATCAGACAGTGCTAAAACTTTGTGCAAGAAATTATAAATGAGTATGACTATGTCAAACATAATTCTTATTGTTCTCAGTAAAACCTTTTAAATTATGTACATAAAATATTAAATCTATTTATACACAGATTTAGCTTAACTTACAGTATAATTTTTACTTAAATCGTCATAGCGTATAATTTGTTTAGGTGAAAATATTCTTAAAAACATTTAAACATAGATTCTCAGTAAAAATAATGAGAGAAAATTAAACGGTCATCTAGTCAAATTAAATATATACAGATAATTTAAGTTTATTCCGAAAACAATGTTACTTTTAATTAAAATTCAAAAGTGTTTGTATTAGTACCTCCTCCTATATTTTGAGGGTTTTACTAAATGATTTAAAACAAAAAAAATTCAATTGTATTAAACACCTAAATTAATTATTCACTTTTATATTTAGTTTGTTGTTAATTACATTTTCAGAATTTTATTGTTCTTCACAAGATCAAATTAAAATTTCTGATATTCTTACTGTCCACAATCACTTGATGTTTAAGTGATAACCTACTTAACTTTTATATTTTACTTAGATAGTGACACATGCAACTACTTTGCACTACAACGTAGATTTAAAGATTAAGTTATGTTAATTTGGACATTTCTAATTACTTTTATACAAAGAAATTAATATTAATTTTAATAATGATTATATAAAATTTTATTAAATCTTTAAAAAAAAATATTTATTACTTGTGGTATTAATTATAAAATAATTAAGTTATGTTGTCAGTAAAATTTATTACATTAAAATTTTTATGATACTAACATTGATATCTTTCTGTATTTGTTCTTTCAAACTTAGATTGAAAATGTAGTATAAAACAATGAAGCAAAAAATTGAATTTTTTCTAATAGCGTTTTTTTTTACGAAAAATGAGTTGTATTTTTATACTCTAAGGCAGATTCTTAAAATCTAAAAATTAAACATCTTACACTTTTTAACGTATATAATAACAATTAATTATTCTTAACTGAAAGCTACGACTAGATTTACAAATATAAATTTTTTGAATTGTATAGAAGTTGCTTGTTAAAAACTTTAGCATGTCTCACAGTGTTTTGGTTATAGGAAATACAAATTAATACACTTTAATGAAATAGCCTTAAATCACCTTGCACATTTTTAGAAATATAAAATTATATCGGTTTTAATTTAAGTGCATTTAAATAGTATAAATATCAAACAGTTTAACAACATTAAAAAAATATTTGGAAAACTTTGAAGTTTTTTATGTGACTAATAGTAACTGTAAACAACAGTTTAACTTAAAATATTATTAAGAGTATATTTCAAAAGTGAAGTAACATTTAAAAATTCAAAAAAATATTTATTTTAATATTAGAGCAGAAATTAGCTGTAAGTAAGTTTTTAGTTATAAACATTTTTTAAATATTAACAGCGTTTAAACTTATATATAACATACTTCCGTTTATAGTACTAAAAAAGGATGAAGTAAAGCTAAAATTATGTAAATATGTTGTACCATTCTTTTTTTAAGTCACTAATATCTCATAATAAAGTATTACAAATATAAATTAGTTTATATTTGTATATATTTTTGTTTTGAACAATAAAATTCAATTAAGAAACATTAAAGCTGAAATATATTAAGTTACAAGTAAAGTGCTCTCGGTAGTATGTTATCAAATTGTAACTTATAATTATACAAAATTGTTTTTTAATAAGATTCTGTCATTTATTTAAAAGTTTTATCCTGTGCATTAGCTTATTAGAAAAATAAATTCATAGTATCACCACACAACTTTATTAAAAGTTTCAGATATTTATCTAATTGTATCTGTTTGTGTAGATTTGCAATAAAGTATAAGATATTTGATATGAGCGGTTGTTAACTAAGACGAATATTGTCTTGTGTGTCAATCTCACTTGGAATTAACGTCTTTGTTCATTGTAAAATTGTCTTTATTTATTTTCTTTTATTTTTTACATTTGTTTTTAAACAAAAAGTTGTTGATAGAAATGTTAAGTTTTCTTTTCGTGTTTACATATCTTAGACTCGTTATTAAGTTGAAAATTTAAAACCTTCGTATATATAGAATACTTTAAACTAAAACTAAGTTAAACATTTACAAATTTGACGTTTGAAATATTTATTTTACTGAGAAAAAAATATATATTTTAACAAAAAGGTACTGTATTTTTAATAAATGTTTATGTTTTAAACTACTCATACATTTTAATTTATAAACTAGCTTTATAAAAAGTTAAATCATTTAAAATGTGTTAACTGTATTGTAATGGTTTGACTTAGTTTTAAAGTGTTGATAAGAATATTTAGAAACAAACACTTTTACGGTTAGGACTGTTTAATCACATATGATTGTGTAAAACTCCAATACATTTAAAAGTTTTAGTGCACAAATTTTTCTTAAAATGTTCAAAAAAAATCACTTTTGGTTAATGTTCAAAAAACCAATTCAGTAAGAAACACATTCTACGTTTAAAATTTATTCGCATGACGACGTTTCGACTTTCAAAAAGTCATTATCAACAAAATACTGTGCAAAAATAAATAAAATTAGTGATAAATAACTAAATATACAAAAAAAAATTTTTTTTCTAAGTGATACATTATATAAAAATTTATAAATTAAGATTATAAACTATAATAAAATAAAATTTAACATAAATACTAAAAAACTGTTAAACTAATATATATCAAACTAATCTAAAATTCTTAATGTATGGGTAATACCCGGTTTAATTAATTGTTTATTTAAAATTAGATTATAGCGTTTAATTAGTAGAGCTTCACTTATCAGGGTCTCAAATTTATTTCTACATTTTTTCAAAATTCCAAAATTATTAACAGTTATTTTTTCATTTTTACAAACATTACAATTTCTAATATGGTCCGATACCGATGTTTTGCCTTTTAAATGTTCTTAAATTCTTTCTACTAATGGTCGTGAAGTGAATCCAATATATTGGATACTCTTATCATAAGAGCATTTATACTCATAGACCACGTTTGATTTTAATTCATGGGGTGTCTTATCTTTATTACTGAAGTAATTGCTTACTTTTGTTGTGGTAAAAATTACTTTGAATTCTTCGATATAATTGTTTAGAAGCTTTTCTAGTTTCTTTTTATACTCGATACTAGGTTTTCCAATATAAGGTACCTTTACAACATTTTTGAAGTCTGAGTTACTTAGTTTTTTGTTTAGTGCAGTCTTTATTAATACTAAGCGATCTTTCAATTATGTCATCAACAAATTTCTTTGGATAATCATTTTTTCTTTGGAATTTTTCTTTTTAATTTGTGATTTCTTGTGTGGAAAACAACAAAGAGTTTATAAAAAAACTTTCTAAATATGAACGAAAAGACGGTGATTACTGCATTAGTTTTGACGTAGTCTCACTATTTACTAATGTACCATTAAGTGAAACTCTACAGATGATTGCAAATGGAGTACGTGATAGTACCATACCACAATCAAACATGTTAAATCTTTTAAAGTCTGTTACTTGAGGTTTGTTCAAATATAATAAGCAATTATATACACAAATAGATGGCGTAAGCATGGGAAACCCACTAGCGCCTACTATAGCAAATTACTTCATGGGAACATTGGAAAAAAATCTCTTTAACACCGAAGATGAAAATAATCCAGTTTTATACCTTCGATATGTCGACGACATATTCTGTATCTTCCGAAAAGATGTCTCATTCGAAAAATTTCACAAAAAGTTAAATAAACTACATAAGTCTATTAACTTCACATATGAATTAGGTGGAAACGAACTCCCTTTATTGGACATTAACATCAAACTAAAGAGAGAGGAAATAACAACAAAGGTACACAAAAAAGAAATTGATACAGAAGTCATTTTAAATTTTAGTGCTGTGGCACCAATTAAATGGAAAAGAGCTCTAATACTGTGGTTTGTAAACAGAGCGAGAATTATAGCTTCTACGCATAACATTTACAAACAAGAAATCACAAGCTTAAAAGAAAAATTCTTTAAGAATGGTTATCCAAAGAAATTTGTTGATGACTTATTGAAAGATCGCTTAGTATTAATAAAGACTGCACTAAACAAAAACTAAGTAACTCAGACTTCAAAAATGTTGTAAAGGTACCTTATATTGGAAAACCTAGTATCGAGTATAAAAAGAAACTAGAAAAGCTTCTAAACAATTACATCGAAGAATTCAAAGTAATTTTTACCACAACAAAAGTAAGCAATTACTTCAGTAATAAAGATAAGACACCCCATGAATTAAAATCAAACGTGGTCTATGAGTATAAATGCTCTTATGATAAGAGTATCTAATATATTGGATTCACTTCACGACCATTAGTAGAAAGAATTAAAGAACATTTAAAAGGCAAAACATCGGTATCGGACCATATTAGCAATTGTAATGTTTGTAAAAATGAAAATATAACTGTTAATAATTTTGGAATTTTGAAAGAATGTAGAAATAAATTTGAGACCCTGATAAGTGAAGCTCTACTAATTAAACGCTATAATCTAATTTTAAATAAACAACTAATTAAACCGGGTATTACCCATACATTAAGAATTTTTGATTAGTTTGATATATATTGGTTTAATAATTTGTTAGTATTTATGTAAAATGTTATTTTATTATAGTTTATAATCTTAATTTATAAATTTTTTTATAATGTATCACTTAGAAAAATTTTTTTTTTGTATACTTAGTTGTTTATAACTAATTTTATTTATTTTTGCACAGTATTTGGTTGATAATGACTTATTGAAAGTCGAAACGTTGTCATGCGAATAAATTTTAAACGTAGAATGTGTTTCTTACTGAATTGGTATTTAAAAACTCCAGTATCCCCACCTGTTTTTTACATTCGAATGTTCAAAATAACAAAATAAAATAAAGTATTTAAAATATTTATTATAGTAAAAAAAATTAAAACCATGTTTAGGATTTTTATAAAAGATTTTAACATGTCTTTGCCTAGAAATTGTTTTAATTATGTAATACATAAATATTTTAAAATGCTTTTAAAAACACAATACTTTTAAGATTAAAGTTTGTTGTACTTAAAAATTTATTGAAGTCATAGCTACTTTGTTAATAACAATTAAGTATTAGTATAATTCTTTTTAAAACAAAATGTCGAGAGTTTTATTAAAAGAAATTACACAAATTTTTTCAACAGACAGAGTTCAAAAGAGAATTGATAAAATATTTTTTTTAATATAAACTTAATACATACTTATTTACTTTAAAGTTTTTTATTTTAGTTTTATTTTGTAGAAAATATCTAATCTAAATTGAAAATCAGAGACACTTAGGCAATTAGATATAATTTGAAATCATAAGTAGATTTTAATTATGATTTAGAAGTATTCTTTATTATTGGTAAAACAAATTATTGGTGAAAATTTGTTAATTAGAAAGGTAATTTTGATCTATGTTTTATATGAAAGGAAATACGGTTTTTAATCATTAACTTTCCTGTTTGTTATAACTAAGTACTAAGTACCAATTAACTTATTTTTGCATACAATATTTTTTAGTATACATATAATTTTAATCTTTATTTTAGTTTCCATATACTTTTTTAGATAGACAATTTTTTCACAAAGAAAAATACTAGTAAAATTTCATTATTCTTGTTTAAAACATATGTTATTTTTGTTAAAAATTACACAAAATGACTAAGTAATACAGATTCGTATACTTGATAAAATTTAAACTTGACAAGCAATAACAAAAAATTAAAAAAAGTCACCTGTATGTATTATTATCAAATAAGTAGCAAAAAACAGTCCAAACAAAAAACAAAAGAAATATTTAAAACAGTAGTTTGAACTTAATTCTTAATAACTTGAAAGTTTAGCTTCTCACTTGTTTATAAAGACCCAGTTTAAACTTTTTCCAAAATATTTATTTTGCTCGTCTTAGTACGTCATTTTATAAAGTGACTTCACATTGTTTTAAGGTATTTATAAAACACATAAACGTATTTATTTAAGTAATTAAATCGAAGTAAAGAAGAAAAGAAAGTCTCTGAATTAGCGGTGATTAATTTCTAACTACTATACTTAAATCATGATAAATTGATAATTAATGATTTAATTACAGTATACTTAGAAAATATTTTGATTTATGTAACACTTCATAAATATTATCATAAAATAGCTTGATTGTTGACAAGACAAAAGCTAATTGAAAAAAAAAACTTTAAAGTCTTCATGATATTTTACTTAACTGTGATACCTTATAAAACGTTTAAAGAAATATTTTTAAAGGGTGATTTTTGAGTTTTAATTAAGGATTAAAATGAAATTCTACAGCTAAACTAAAAACTAGTAGCTTAAACACTTAGCGATGGCAAAAGTCATAACTGATAAAGATAAACAAAAAACTAACTTGTAGTAAGTAAAGTTTATTTATTAGATTAAAAGAGTTGGTTTTGAAAAGAAGGAACATAATGCTAAAACTATATAAGATATAAATTAAAATATAACAAAAATGTTGGTTTTTCTAAAACAGTGTAATAAAAAGGCATTATAAACTCTAAATATTTTTGAGCAAATAAAAAAGATTTCACCTTGAATTAATTTAAGAAATTTTAAACCAACTTTTATTTTAAAACTAGTCTTTTTAATTTATATTTTAAAAAATGCTTTATAAATAATCATAATAATAATGTTTTAATCCGATTTAATATCAGCTAACGCAAAACTTTAATATAAAAATAGTTACTGTAGTCTAAAGTATAATTAATTTTCCACTAAAACAGTATAAACTTTAAATCTCCGTTCGAACTCACACTTAATAAATACTTTAGTGTTGTTTTAGTCCAGTGTAATAGTAGCTTAAGTAGATGATTTACATTAAAAACCTATTTTAGCTTAAACTATGACAAATTTTTCATTGAAAGTAGTATAAGCTTCAATTTTTTGTCAATATTGTAAAGTAGTTACATAAAAAATTTTATTTCAGTAAAATATAAACATCAGGAATATCATTTTCAGATACATGTATTTATTTAAGAGCTTAGAAATTTAAACTAAGGCAGTTGACCAGTGTTATTAAACATTTTTTTGTTTAGTTTAAACTATTCAAACAGAATAATTTGGAAACATTATTAAAATTGTGAATAATTAATTTTGTATTATAATTATTTTATAGAACTTACTTCTAATTTAATTGTCAACTAATTGAAGTTTTCAAAACGATAAGCTAATTAAACATTTAATGTTTTGAAATAATTTATCTTAAAAAATTAACTTTTAAATTCAATTAAAAATTTTCGTGATAGCAATCAACGATATAAAATAATAAACTTCGGTTTTAATTCTTAAAAAAAAAATTAACAGCAAAATTTACTTTTTGAGTTTTCCAGAAAGCTTATGAAAAAATACCAAAACTATTGAGCTTTATTAACTTAAAAAAGCTTATTTAAATATAGCAGTTTGAAAAAAAAATCTACATTAGGATAGTTTTTACTAACATTACAAAAATTTAAAACAAACCATAAAACAGTTTACAGGTTTAAACTCTCAACAAAGATTAACATTGTATATAATGTTACTTGAGGTAACAAATTCTAAACTGTTTAATGGTTTTTAAATTAAAAGTTATGACTAAAAACTGATTTTTTAAAGCTTTGTTTTTGTACTTTAAAAATATAGCTACATATTTGTTGTTATTTTTTGATTACGCAATGGAATGTAAGTTAAAGTTATTATTAGCTAAAATTAAAATAAATACTGAAAATATCATATTTCAATAAAATAACTAAAACCCTAATAATTTGTATAATCATAACACAAAAACAATTAACTATTGTTACTATTGTGATTAGCTATTGTAATTTGGCAAGAGTTATAAAAGAAAGTCTTTTAGTAAAAACAGAATTTCTTTGCACAAAACGAAACCACAGATTTAATAAAGCTAAATATCTTTTTATTTCTATTAAGTTTGTCAGCACAAATTAACTTTTAAAATTTAAACATACCACAAAGGTTTTTTGAAAAAGTTATTAAATAGAAACTTGTAAAATTAACAAGTCTCTGTAACTTTGAGGTACTTTTTAAAACACAGTGCTACAAAACATATAAACTAATTTAAAATAGTTTTCCTAAAACTTTTTTTTCGTTAGGTTAAGTAAAATTTCTAAAACGTTGATTTTACTTAAAATAAAGTGTATTGATGTTGTTAAAATTTACAAATGAGAAAAGTTTTTATATGCTACCTAAGCTGTTGTACATGTTTCATAAACCGTTTTAATTAATTCAAATTTATAGGTTTTATAAAAAACAATCACTAGTACTAAAATATAACCGATTATGAAATGCTAAAACTATGAACCAATACAACCAATAAATAAGAACTACACCTGTCGACAAATTAGCTTGACGTTTTGTTTTGCGTTTCCAATCGTTTTATTTCGTCTTATCTGTTGTTTGAAAGGTTGTGTAATATAATCGAAAACATGGTTGCTGTTTGTTGTATTTACAGCTTATTTTTGAGAACACTTTTTATAGTTTAAATGATATTATAATTTTACTTAACCTGTAAAACTGCAACCATGACTAACTACTATCTTTAAAAACCATGTATAGGCACTAATAAAAGTTATAGCTTCTATTTTCAATATAAGTACAAAATTGTATTTATAAACTTGGTCAGTTTTACAAAATACAATGATTCAGTTTTATTACTTGGTAATCAACACAAAACTAACCAAATGTTTTATCCGTTTCTTAAAAGTATGGAAATCTGTAACAAAATTAATTTTAATTATAAAAAACTAAGTTTTGAATAATTTAAAGCTAAAGTAATCTCTTGCAACACTACTTTAGAAAAATTGTATTGTTTACTAAATAAACTTACCTAATAAACCATTAATTATCAATTTATCATTGTTTAAACTTTAAAGTATGACTAGCTACATTTTAATCACTGTTAATTTAGCGATTTGTTTTTCCTCTTTACTAGTTAAGTACTTAAAGTAATTAGTTCATGTGTTTCATAAATACCTTAAAACATTACAAAGTTATTTGTTGTAATAAAGTTTAAAAACATTTTTTTTTAAATACATTTAAATTTATTTAATTTTGACAATTTAACAAAAAACTTTTTTTTTTAAATTTTCATTAGCTTTACAAAAACAAGTGATAAGCTTAAAAAGTATAACTTAAGGAATAGGTTATCGTAAATCAAAAGCAAAATACTTTTCGGTAATTACTTTTGTTTTATGTTTAGCCTGTTTTTGTTGTTTTAGAAATACTTCAAACGAAGAGATAAAAGAAAAGAATATTTGTTACTGCTTATTTAATTCCAACCCTTTTTAATGAAACACTACTCCGTACTGTTTAATTGATTAATTTGTAATGAAACAACACTTGTTTCGTAAAAAAATGATGAGGTTTTATCAAAACTTTGTCAGATTTACATTTAAAAATTGTCTATTGAAAAGTTAAAAGTTAATAAAACTATAGTCTAAGACTGTTTGATTTAGGTTTTTTATTAAACATAAAATAAATATTATTTACAAAGTTTTTTTACTTAGTACTAAGTGATTAAAAAAAAATATAGAATGTTAAATAATTAAAAGTATCTCTTTTATTTATATTACATAGATCAAAATAACCGTTTAATCAATAATTTCCGAGACCATTATACCTATTTTTTGACATACTTCTAAATCATAATTAAATTAAAGTTATGAATTCAAATAAGTTTAATTGCCTCAGTGTCTCTGATTTTCAATTTAGATTAGAAATTTTCTAGAAAAAACAACGCATTAAAATTTTTCATATCAAAAAATATGTATAAAGTTTATATTAGCAAGAATGTAAAACTACTTTATCAGATGGCTTTTTATTTATTTAGTATTTTTAGTGTAAATTTTTGGAAAATAAAGAATAAGTTTTTGAGTTTTGTTTATACTTTGAGTTCAACTTTATTTTAATCAGCGACTTCACCGTAAAATGTGTTTAAATTATGTATTAAACTTTTAGCATTTTTGGACTGTCTATTTTACAAAACACCAAAATTATTAAAAAAATATTTTATTCTACACGCATATCAATCGTTTTCTGAAGTTGGTTTCAGTTTTTAAAAAAAACGTTATTTAAAAGTTTTGTTCAAAACTAAAATCAGAAGTAGGTTTTAAGTATAATAAAAAATTAAACTTGAAATTAATCCAACATTAAAATACTTTTAACAAAACTTCTTACAATAAATTAATTTAACTTATTGTTTAACTTGATTTAAATAATTGAAAGCTTAAGTTATATGACTTTAATAATAAACAATAAAAAATATATTCTGTTCAATGTGTCAAAAACAACATTTATTTCTTACCTCAAACTTTTAACAATGTCTAATCTTAAACAGTATTTAAGTTCTGAGAAGAACTATTTGACGTTATTTCTCGAATTAAAATGTACATTATAAGAAAATCAGCTTAATCAGACACTCTTAGCATGTTTGTGTCAATTAAAAATCACTAATAAAAAAGCTAATGCTATAGTACTAAGTAAATTGCTTTTAATTTTGACGTTTGTTTAAAACCGCTAAATCAATGTTTAACACGCATTTGTGTGTTATTTATACAATATCAATTTTAAATAATGAATAAAACGTTTTGTTAGTACTGATAATTTTTAATCAGAAAAGAACATAATACTTTATATAGTGTTACAACAGGTAGTTTATTAGAATATTTTTATTTACGATTTTGATTTAATAAAAATATAACTAATTTATTTAAAGATATAAAAATGTAATAAACAACTAAATGTTAGTAGCATTGGTTTTAAATCTCATTAATATCGATATTTGTCTGTTTAGTTTCGAAGCAATCCTTAAAAAAGTACTTTATGTTAATACAACTTTAAGAAGGTTTAAAAAATTTATGTACCCTTATATTGGTAAACGTTACCTATCTTACTTGTTTTATAATTTAAAAAAGTTAAAACTAAATTTTAAGAACAAAAAGTAAATTTAAAAGCAGATAAAGGCTAAGTATAAAATAATGGTAACAATTAGTTTTCACGTATTGTTTTTTATTTTTACCCTTAAAAATCACGTTAATAAGATTAACAGTTTCATTATCTTTTTAACAAATTGTTTTGAAAACTTTGAAAAGTTTATTTTTAACTATATACCAGTTTATGGCTAGCACAATCAAAAATAACTTGATTTGATAAGTTTTGTTAGAAACTGTTTTACGTTTTATTATTGTTTTTACTTTTTAAGTATGTACGTACACAAGTTTTGTTAGAACTAGAAATATACCTATGCTTTTATAAACTATTTTGAAGTGCAGTCACAAACTATAAATACTACAATTCCTATACTAAGTACTGTTTGTATAAAATTTGAAAAAAATACAAACACCTTAATGCGTTTATTTATTGATGTATTTGCACATAGTACTTAACTAAAGGTTATTAAAAAGTTGTTATAATTGATTGGTAAATTTACTTAAAATAACAATCTAAATTTAAACGAGAGCGAAAAATACAAACTTTGTTTTGTTATCATTAGTTGTTTTAAAAGACTGATTTGGTTTTATCAAGCCAAAAAGTCAGTTAATAAACAATAAATCGATTTATGAACAATAAAATAAATGTCGTCAATAAACATTGTACATGTTACTCGAAAGGGTTTGTTTATT
>NW_028140822.1:0-12000 GCF_965202585.1 Thalia democratica | reverse complement strand
AAAGTCTTGTCCATACTAGTTCAATCATCAGACCACAAGCTTTCGGTAGAATGAAACCCGGTTTCATTAAAAAAACTCGTTAGTCAGTCGCAACTGAAAAAGTCATTTTACAAACGGTTTATTATGCTTGGATGTTAAAATGACATGAATTTTAATAAGAAAGAAACCAGGGTCTCAGTCTACCATAAGCTTGTAGTCTGATGATCAAAATGTTATGATCTTTATCTTAATTACAGCTTGCGTCACGGCATACCAAAGTCCAGGCTTATGCTTTGTTAGACTTTCGCCGATGTTTTCTTTAAAAATTTGTTTGTAAAAACTTTGGTTTAAAGGGTTATACATGATTTTTCTAATCTTTTAAGAGAAACAAGTTTGTAAGCAGAAATTATTTTTGCACACTCTCAACGAACAAATAAGTTATATCAATCTGGCAAATGTTTTAAATTTTGAAATACATCTAAAAATTAGAGAAAAATAGACAAGCTCGGATAGAAATAGTTAAGGGTATTTAAAAGTTTAAACTTTTTATAGTAGTGTTTACGCAAAAAAAGTGCTTCATTATTTTAAAAAGAACAACTTCTAAGTCATATTTTTTAAATTCAAACTTTAAAAGTTATCTGTGATTTCCTGCTTTATACTTAGAAATTTTTTAAAGATTAATTAAATTTAGGTATAAATAATGATTTAAAAATTAATAAGAAGAACAGATAATAAATGAACTTAATCATAAGACTACAGCAAAATTTTCCGAATTAGTTACAGCTAGCTATCAAACAAGAGACTTACAAATTAATAAAGAATTAAATTGTAAACAAGTTTTAAGGAGTGTTATAAAAATTAACGTCTAAATTTAATTATGAAAAAGTAACTAGGATTGTATGCTTGTTGTTTAGTAGAAATTTTAGAATACTTGAGCCAGTGATTGTGGAAAGTTAGTCTAGTTTTGAAGCACATAGTTTTTTCAACTTGCCTAGAAGGTTTATGTATGAACAGTTACAAAACATAACTTTTAAACAGTAAATACGTTATACGCAATGAGCTCTTTGAAGAGAGTACTTTCTATACAAAGCACTGTCGTTAGAGGATATGTAGGCAACCGTACTGCCTCATTCGTTCTACAAGTTAGTATAATTTTCAGTGTTTTTAATAATTACTTATTACATATTGAAAAGCAATAAGTGGTAAAAAATTTTAAACAATATTTTATTTCAAAGCGATTCAGATACACCAATGTTTTTGATTTTTATTGAGTATGATTAAGTATTTTAACTAATTTGCTTAAAATGGTTGCTTATAAAATATCTTACTAACACGTATGTTTAGAAAACCATTATACTTTTGTGTTTGTCCTAATATTCATAACTTTGTCTATAAATTGAAAATTTTTACGTAATTTCATAAACAAAACATTTAAAAAATTATGTGTTTTGACAAATTTTAGCAGCAATCCAAATTAGTATTTATAGACTCAGTCTACAACTACCGTATAAATATTGTCCTTAAAACTGAAAAAATACATTAAGAAATAGACTGCAAAAAACTATTCATGATCATCTTTACTACATAAAAAACCTTTTCAAATCTTTAACAGCTGCTTGATTTTGAAGTGGATTGCATCAACGTAATCCAATATTCAAACCACACAGGCTACTCTCACTGCGGTGGTCAAGAACTTTGCCCCACTGAAGTTGAAGAACTTTATGAAAATCTGAAGAAAAACGAAGTTGTTAAGTATGACTACGTTTTGACTGGTCAGTTGGGTGTTATCAGTTCTTAACATACGATAAAATAGCAAAAACAAAACTTTTTTTTTTAATCAATTAAAAAATAAAACATTCAAAATGTTTGGTCCTACGACCTGGCGCATGAAGAACCTTTCAGTTATCGATTTGTACACCGTGGATACCTTTTAACGTCTTGTCTAGGACAAGTTCTTTTATTATTTTGTTCTTATTTCACAAAAAAATGAACAAATTCGTATTTTTATAGAGAACTTACTTTTATAATTGTTGTAAGTTCGTGTTTCTACAAAAATATTTTTGTTTGTACTTAAAAATTCAGAACTAATTTTTAAATTTTTATACTAAACTTTATTAGGATATCATAAAGTGCATTAGTTCGTACTACTAAATATAGAAAAAATACCTTACTATTTAAACATCAAAATTGTTTTATTATGCGTTTGTGTTGAAGCGAAAGGCAAATTTAATGGACAAAAATTGTTTAAGATCACTACCTTTCAAATGTATAAAATGTACTGGTTTATTTTAAAATATTTCTTTTTTATCGCATAAGTTACACTATTTTAGTTCAAATTAAACAAGAAGGTTCTTTTACTGATCATGTTTTTAAACCAGCTGTAGGTAAAAGTTTAAGTTATTTTTTGACTATATGCTTTAAAACTCATATAAACCGTTTTTTAAAATATATACTTATTTTTTTGATTTTCTATTAACAATCAATACAATAAACAGGTTATTGTAGAGATAGGAAAACACTAGAAAAAATTGCTCAAATTGTACAAGAATTAAAAGAAATGAATCCAAATTTGATATATGGTAACTGTTTTACATAGTTTATTTTTTATTTTTTTTATTTGCAATTAACACAATATTAAAAAAATTAAACATATAAGATAGGGGTAGCTGTCAAATTAGCACTAAGGGACATAATTACACGAGTGCACAAAATTGCACAAATATACTTTTGCACAAGGTAAAATTCCACTAAGACTTTTTTGCATGAGCAGTCACTTTTGCACGAGCAGGCAATTTTGCACGAAGACATTTTTGCACTAGTTGTTTTTTTTTTACTATCAGTGTTACCCCTAACCCTTACCCTCGGTCGGTAGATTTTTTTTTTTTAACTTTTTGTTTTAATGATTAATTTTGTTCTTTTTTTTTTAAATTTTACTATCACTGTTACCCCTAACCCTTACCCTCAATCAGTATTTTTTTTTTATCTTTTAGAGTTTTTTTAATTTTATTTTTTTTTTTCTGTTGGTTTTACTCTCGCGCAAAAATTTAACTCGTGTAAAGTTTACCCTTGGTGCATAATTGTCTTCGTGTAATTTTGTTCCCTCGTACAACTTTGTGCCCTCGTGCAAAAGTATATTCGTGAAATTTTGTGCAATCGTGCACTTTTTTTCTCGTTCAATTTAGTCTCCTCGTGCAATTTTGTCTTCGTGCAGTTTTGACCCGTTCCCTTAAAACAGATATGTATGAAGTGTATTGCATGTTTTTAATCTCTTTATGCAATTATTTATACTTGTTTGAGTTTTTATTTATCTGAACTTTTATTAATACCTTCTTTAATTTTCAGTGTGTGATCCTGTATTGGGAGATACTTATGATGGTAAAGGCATCATGTGGGTTCCAGAAGATCTTATACCAGTTTACAAAGATCAGTTTCTCCAGATGGCAGATATTCTTATACTCGATGAGTTTGAAGCTGAAATTCTTACTGGTTTATAAGGATATCAAAAATAATATATTTGCTTAAGTTTTTAGATGCAAACTATGAACTGCATTAAAAACTATGAGTAAACTTCTATAATACTCTTAATTAGCTAAAATGTGTTTAAAAATAAGCTTTTTATTATTTAAAATGTTAACTGTAAAATTATTTGAACAGGTTTGAAAATTGAAACAGAAGCAGATATTCAGAAATGCATAATTAGTTTACACAGCAAAGGACCAAGTACCGTTGTAATTGAAAGTTCTACTAATAACGAAAACTCAAGTTTCTATGGGAGTAGAACTCTTGAAGGTGAGTAGTTTTTGTAATCTAAACAAGAAAACCACAGGCTCGATTGCATGCTTTTCTACAGTATATTATATTTAGGAATATAAATGTATCTAAAATATGATGATAATAACTTATCGTGATAAATAAATAAATACGAGGTTTAACTTTAAACTTAGGTTTAAGAGTTTTTGAAAGTTTCAATTTAAATTTAACTAAAATACAATTATTTTATGAATACTAATTTTTAATGGTAAGTTTTAAAAATCAGAAGAGGTTTGTTTGTCAGCTCTTATTTTATGTTATTCTACTTTTAAATTATTGGTTAAGTATTTTTTAAGCAATGTTTTTATATCATTTTTTTTTCGTAAAATGATTTCACATCATCGTAAAAAAAAAGTTAACATTTAAATTTGAAACTGACTCTTTAAGATAACAAATTGCCTGATGAAACGATCAAAGTGTATATGCCGCATTTTGGAAAGTATTTTGGAACTACAGACGCTTTTGCTTCCCTGTTGCTTGCCTGGACATCCAGACATCCACAAGACCTGCAACTATCCATGGAAAAGGTGGCATCAACAATGCAGCACATCCTAAAAACAACTCAGGCCGCAGTAGAAGGTTGGTTGCAATAATTTGTTTGAACTACGAATTTAGCAATGTTTAAGTCACAGTATCCCAAATTCAGTTTCATAAACGCTCCTACTTCACAAATAACAAAATGAACGTTCTTAATCATTAAAAATCTAAAAATAATCAGTCTAAGTTTTAAATCTTCCTTAAGTTGTTTTTAAAACATTTTTTATTGCTACAAAGCTCAGAATATCACGTTTTTTTTAAATTTCTTTTGCGATTTACCTAAAACCTATTTTTTTACGCTTTTCATTACAATCCATAGAATATTTAATATAAGAACATTCGGGTTTCATGTAAAATGTACCAAGTTCCCCTTACGACCCTTTTAATATTTAAACCTTTCTAGCTTGTCACCCCTTGACTTGCTAAGATGCCTCCAAGTAGCCATAAGGGCCACTTTATGAAACTCTGGTCAAAATTACTTAGCAAGTTTTGATTAAGCAGGTTTACAAGTAAAACAATTGGAAATCAACAGTACACAAATGTTTCTCATACTTTTTAAGATTTGAAGTTATTTGCAAGTTGTCATTTTTTACGAGATATTTTTAACAGGTCAAAAAATATGAAGTAGACTTCAATATATAAATAAACTATCTTTTTATGTTAAATTTTTTTTCATTCTTACATACAATATAAGACTTAGTTTATACTTTGCTAGTTTATACATTTAATTTTGCTGAAAGTTTTTACAACATTTACATTAATACTCAATTGAAGCTTAGCAATGTTTAAGAAAGTTTTAGTCCAAATGTTAGCATGTTGTTATAAAAGTGACAACGTTTGTTATGTTTTTATGGTTCACCACAAAGTTTAACCAAAGCGTAGTGACTTGTGTAAACAATGTTTAGTACTTAATATAAGACGGTAAGCCCATTCTATCACTTTTAATTTCAAAACTTATTATTTGCGTAAAAATTTGTACGGTGTTTTTAAAACCGTGCTAAAGTAGATTTATTAAAGATAGTTTAAAGATACTAATTAATTTGTTAATAGTATTACGATTGATAATTTATTGCAAAATAGTTTTTTCGAAAAGTATTATACTTATACACGACATAAATTAATTTTATTTTTTTCCTATAAAAAACTAACTAAAAAAGCATTATTCGACAAACGGAAATCAGCAAGTTTCAAATAAACGATATGTTTTATTACTGCTAACTATTTAAAAGTAAGTTGTTTTCAAAACAACATCGCGAATACTTAGTTTTTTTTTCTTATAGCAAAATAGAATAACAGTTTTTAGTTTTTTTTAAACTGTTAAAGCTTTTTGATTTTTATAATTTTATTTATATAATTATATTTACAAAAAAAAAATATATAAATGTATTATATATATATATTTATAAAATAGCGCAAAAACAAAATGGAGAACCACCAAAAGTTGCTGACATTGATCTAAGAATCGTACAAAGCAAAAGAGACATCGAAAATCCAACGATTTCTATAGAAACTAGTGTATTGAAAATTGATTAGAAACTTTTAGTGATTCACGTTTACATTGTTTTAATTTGTTTACAAAAGAATTTTCTTTTTGTGTTTATGTAACCAAATCAATGATTTATTCCGTCTTGTAACAATAAGCTAGAAAACAATAGTTTTAATGTTTATATATAGAAGTAACAAGTAAGTGTGTGTTTTAAAAGTATCAGTTTTTAGTTGTATTGTGTATGCAGTACTGATTTATATTCAACTATAATTTCTATATTTTTATCTGTATTTATCACTTTTGTTGCAAAAAAAAAATTATTTTATTCTATTTGACTTTTTTTACACTTATTGTTTCTTAATTGTTGTGTTTTAGATTGACAGTTATGAAAAATAATCTGTTTCGATGTGTTTTTCAAAGTGTTTTAAATAAACTTATACTCAGAAAACCTTTATATTTTTTTTATTGAAACAATACTACTTAATAAATGTTGAACATAGATTAAGTATTTGTTTAATGGTTTTATAACGTTATTTATATATTTAGTTACGTGTTTTTTCTATTCATTATAATTATTCTAATCAAACTTTGAAAACAAAAAAAAATATTTTAAAGTTTTATTTTTATATTTTAAACAGTTAATGTATACAAATTTACAAAATAACACTGAAAAAAAAACTCATTATATAAAAACATTTAAGTATTAGTTTGCTTTAAGTTAATGAATAATTTTATAAGAAACTGTTAAGCTGTAAAAACTATGTAGTTTACTAATTACAATATATAAAGCCGTAATTCACAGATATATAAAATAAAATACTTTAAAATTTTCAAAAATTAGCAAAACTAGATAAATAATTACGTTTTAAAAATCAGCAGAAAACCTTGGACATCAGAAAAAGTAATTTTGAAAACTTAACATAGTTTCAAGTACTTAACGAATACTTAAAAGTAAAAATAAAGTTTGTTTATAACCTCTATGCATATTTTGATATTTTTAGTGAAGTAATTTCGGAAGCTTTAGCAGTTTTTTTCAATTCTCTCTTTTTGATAAAAGTTTTAAATTAAACAAAGATACTAGAAACTAGCAATAATTTGATACTTAATTTTAAATTGTCAATAAACAGATAAATTCAATGAAAAAACTTGTTTCTTAAGATATATTTTTCTAGTATAGTTTATTTTTCAACTTAACTAACTTATTTGCTGTTTGTTGTTGTAAATACTGCTGGAAATAAGTTTCGTACACATAAAGATAAAAAACGTGACAACAGCTAATAAAAGAATATTTATAAATCGTTTAAATTTTTAGTGAAAACATAAAGAGTTTTATTGTTAAAACGGTATTTTATTTCCGAATTGAAAATTATTTCAATTAAAATTCCTAACCAGTCAAACTTTAATAAAGATAGAAATTAAGATATTATTTTTGCACAAGTTTTAAATAGTGTAAGTGATGATTTTATTTCTCAGTATTTAAAAAAGAAATATTTTTGAAGTGTGTAATGTTAAATTTGTTGAATCAAGATTACTTAAATTTTTATTAATTAAAAAATGATGAATTAGATAATGTTACGGTTACTTCATACAATTAAAAAAGTTAGAGAAAAAGTGTTCTGCATTTTTAAAAAAATGTTAATCAAAAGTAGTTTAAAAACAAAACATGTTAAACCTAGAAAACTAAGTAATTACTTGCAATGGTTTTAAACAAAATTAGTTATTTTTCGATAGAAAACTAAGTAATTACTTGCAATGGTTTTAAACAAAATTAGTTATTTTTGGAACTTATTTAAATAAATAACATTTTGATACTCATGGTCATGGCTTATTGGCAATAAACACACCTAAAAACTTTAGTTTGTTGTTTATTTAGTTTTTATATGTTTAAATCAAAAATCAAAGTTTGAAAAATTAAATTAGAAACAAATTTAGTACAAAAATATATAAACTGTTTTTCAATTGTTCTGTTTATTAAGTTAAGCTTAAACCAGTTAGACTTTGGAGCAAGCAGAGTTAGTACAAAAAATACTTGATTATTAAAATTTTAAAGCAGTTAAACGTTTTTATGGCTTCTTAACTTCTTAAAAAGTACTTTTTTTGTTAAAAAATATATAACTACGGTATTTTGTCTTTGTAAATAAGTTTACAAAACTTAGCATATCAAATTTATTTATTTTTTTGCTCATAATGAAAATGTTAGTTTTATATAAAAAGTAGTTATACTTAAGTTTGTGTTAATAGAAAATTGTTTATTTGTCTAGATTGTTTCATATAATCAACTTATAAAAACTAAACTATTTAGTAAAAATTGTTTTCATTTGAAGTTAAGAGCCTATTGTCAAAGAAAATTTGTAAAGAAAGTAACTTTTTATGGTTTAAATGTTTTGTTTTAGTAAACTTGTTTTTTTAAGTTTCGTTATATTTATTTCAATTTAAATATTTAAGTCAAAGTAAAGATAAGAACCTTTTTAATTATCTGTGCTTGAAATATTTTAAAATCAAAAATTTGTAGCTTGTTTTTAACATTTGTATATGAAAAATTTATTATTAACGCAAAGAATGAAACTAAAACTAAACCAAAATTTAGCAAGTAAAGATTCAAAACTACCAAAAACATAAATTTAACAAGTATTTCTTACTTATGTACTTTTCATTCTAGAAAATGACATTTTTATTTTTGATTTTATATGTTTCTAGAGTAAGTAATTTAAAAAAATAAAATTGTGTTCGAAGTTGTGTGTTTTTTTTAATTTAGTTGTTAAAAAAATCTGTTTAAACTCCAACATATTGAAAAAAGCAAATTTTTCGTGTTATTAAAGTTTTGCAGGTAATTTTTTAATATAAAACTTGGTTTCAATTATACTATACGTTTTTATATTATGTAAATTAACAGAGTTTATACATTTTTATGAACTTATATTTAGCACCCTTTAGTTTTGTAATAATCTACTTTGTAATTTTTAGTACTTTCTATAAGTAAGCGTAAATATTTTACAATTATTACAAAAAAGTTAATTTCAGTTAATTCACACAGTCATTCAGCACAATAGCAACTAAAATGTCATATCCAACTGAGAACATCACGGAAAGTACCGCTGTAAGGATAAGAAAAGAGATGAAAAATCTCGCTTCTCGCGGCATCCTGAAAACCAAGATCAAGTCGGAAGTCAACCTCTTCTGGTGGGAGGTCGCGGTCACTGGACCCGAGGGAAGTCCCTACTTTGAGAAGAAGTACTTGATCAGAGTCCACTTTCCCATCGACTACCCCAGCAACCCGCCGTTGCTATGCATGAACACGTACATATTCCACCCCAACATTTTGTCGGACGACCCCTGTGTGGAGGACGCCCCCCACGGCAAGATCGGGCTTGATTATCTAGGGTCCGGATGGGAGAAGGGGTTGAACATAAGCGACGTGTTTCAGAGGCTGGAGTCGGTGATGCGGAACCCCGATTTGGACCCTGGTTTCGTGGTGAACCAGCAAGCGGCCATTTTGTACACAAATGACCGGGAAATGTATGAAAAGTGCGCAAAAGAGAAGCTAAGTAAAAAATTTCATAAATGATTTTACTTCATTACTTTCTACTTCATTAATCGTTTGTCACAACTGTTATTTATATATACTCAACTATTAAAACATTTTAAAAGTTTAATTTTTACTGTTGTCCATTTATGGCATTTTTTTTGGCTACTTAATTTTATTGCAAATTACCAATTTATCTTGAAACTTCTTCGGTTTTTGAATTCGTTTGAAAGCAATATATTTAAAAAAATAGTGTAGGACTTATTTGTTTAGAATTTACAATTTAATAAATATTTTTATTATGTCATTATGTTGATTGCCAAAATAGGTTTTATATAATTTTAATAACAGTTGATCTAATTTAAAGTCTTGTTACATTTAGTTTATTCATTAAAACAAAAACGAAAAGTTAAAATGTGCAAGAAAAAAAAATCCGATTTATTTAAGTTATTGAACGATCAAAAAGCGCTCAAAAAATTTTGTCTAAGGACCTAGTGTACAAAGGAACATTTCGGTTATCGAGTCGTACACCACATGCTTATAAAACTTCTTTCGAGCTGTTATATATAGTTTTTTTTTTATCGTTTATATATTTAAACCTTTACTAATAAAACAATCAATATAGTTTACGTTTTTGAATTAACTAACTAGAATTGAAAGCAGGGGGTCAAAAGACTGTTACAAGTAACGGGCCTATTTCACGAGAAAAAATTTTTGCAGGCAGCACATTATATAAAAAGTCCTTATCGCTATTTAAAATTAGTTGTATTCAATAATGTACTATGTTAAACGAAATATGTGGTAAGATATGCACTGATGAAGTACTAGTGTTTACTAATTATGAATTTAATAGTGTAATTTCACGAATTTGTTTCAATTATTTTTTAAGTATGCTAATAGTGTAAAAAACACATGACAGGCCGTATGTCACCGACCCGTGTTCTAAAGTTTAGCTAGGAAAACTAAATAAAATATTGTAAAAAAATTAAAAGTGTATTTTAATTGTAGTCATTAAGGTAAACTTGTAAAACTTAAGTTTAAAACAATTAAAATTGTTTTAAAAACAGTATAAACTACAGTTATTTTATTATTGAACAGTGTAGGTAAATATAATTTAAGTTTTAGATTTAAGAAGACCACTACAAGTAAACTTGTTTTTTTTTTAATCAGAAATAATAAAAATAAAAGCAACTACTTGCCAATTAAATAAAGTATTAAAAACAAAGTCATAAGAATTTCGTCTTAATTTTATTAAGTATCGAATAGTCGATAGTTAATTTTTTAAAATTCTATTTAGAAGTCTATATAACATTAAAAGGTTTTATAATATACTAACTAACTTACTTCCTTAAACCACGACGAATAATTTTGTAGCTTGTTTATAATGTTTTTAGTTTACTAAATTTAACTTAATAAACCTGTTTTCTTAAGGTTTAAAAACGATTTAAAATAACTAAAGCCGTTTTAATTCGATATTTTATTTTATATTTTAGTTTAGATTTTACAGCATTGCAACAACTTTTATTAAAGCATTCATTTAATCTACAAATAGCTTTCCCAAATCTTGGTAGTTTAAAAAGTTATTTAGACCATTTATAACTACAATTTATTTTACTCATTAACGACAAAGTTTACGGTTTGAATACGAACGGTCTTCTGTAAAAAACTTTTTTAAACGTTTTCAACATTGTGACCTATAAAAATATCTTCAGTCTTTAGCTGCAAATATTTTCAACTTTATATTAACGGCTAAAATAGCTACTTTTAAAGCAATAATTTTCAATTAATTGAATACAAACATTTAGCTTTGTTTAATACTGTTTTTATGCTTGTTCCGTGATATACAACGTTGTAGAGCAATTAAAGCAAATCAACTTATATTTACACGTAGTCGAATACTACAAACATATACAAATTTGCAGACAAATAATAAACATTTATATGCATGTTGCATATATAGAATAAAGTCAACTGTATATAGAACTAAAAATATTTAAAATCAGAAATAAAACTTTGATGGTATAGTTGCCTAAAGATCTAAATGTTGCAATAAGTTTAGTGTTATTTATAGTAATTTCAACAATTGTTTAAAAATTTTATAGTTATGCCCTTACTTCTTTAACTGTTTTAGTTATTAAAATTTATCTAGATGAATTAGTTTTGAGTCGACTGTTATACAATTCTGTACAACGTAACGTAAAAATATTTATTACATTTTTGCATTTTGAACTTAGTACCTATTGAAAAAAATTATTAAAAAATAGTGACAATAACAACATGTTTACAAAATTTATAATATTTATTGCATATTTTTTTAAATCTAATCATTTGTAACACTAATAACATTGCAACATGAAAATAGACAAAAAACTAAAAATTCCATGAGGTTAGATCTCTCATATTTGTGAATTTCTCTCATTAAAAATTTGTTACTTGCACTTTTGTTGATTATATCACGAGTTCAAAAGTGCAAAGTTCGACAAGTAAAAATCACTCTATTTTTTATATATAGAAATTTCATTAAATGTATTTCTTTCTTAGTTAAATGTACTTCAGTGACGTAGTAAACTAGATAACTTTATAACTTTTCTTTTGTAGTAAATTGATCTTATTACAAGAATTCTAACAAAATTTAAGCTAGTTAGCCAGTTTTTTCCAATGAAGT
>NW_028140821.1:0-12000 GCF_965202585.1 Thalia democratica | reverse complement strand
AGCTCGTTGTTTGTTTGTTAAACTTAAAGAATCTTTCTTTTAAAAAGAAGTTTACTAATCATACAATTACATTGTAAAGCCAATAGTACTTATTTATTATAAGTTTTATTTGTCATCAGATTTTTTTTGACTTAATTCTTAAAATCTATAAAAAAATTATAAATTTTAGGTTTTTCTTTAGTGTTACAACAAATAATTATGTTTTAAAAAATACCTCATCTTTAAGATGAATAGAAATTAATTAGATAAAATATAAATATAAAATTTTTAGATATTAAACTTGAGTTTATTTAATAAGATTACCTGAAGTAGAAGTTTAAAACCAATAATTAAGTTAGTACTTCTTTTCCGTATTTATCGTAGTAGCAGAAAATAGTTCAACTATTTATTTGTTTAAAGTTGTTTCTCTCTTTTTACTAAATGCTAAATTAACTAATATATTTATTATCATTAAGTAATATATTATTAAACGTATTTACAATATTATTACTAAATAGTAAATATTAGTCAAGGTTTCAAGTATAATAAACACGTTTTCAAATAAACTAATAAACAACATATAAGCCATTTAAAATTATTTTTTTTAGACAATATGAAAAAGACAGACGCATTAGCAAAAACATTCAAATCTCCGGAATGGCTAAAAAAGAAGTAAGAAGATAACTTTTATTTCCAAGTAATTTGGAAAGAAAATTTAAAATTTCATTTCTATTTTATTAATTAAGATACTTGACTATAAAAATTAGAGCTTATCTTTAAATTAAAGTATAAACTTTTAAACAATCTATGGCCTAGAACTTTTATCTCGATCAAATTTACAAGGGCATTCTCAATTTTTACGACCAAAAGTCATAAATTACTAACTTTTAAACTTTAATCCAATAAAAATTACATAAAACATGCCATTGATTTTCTACTTGCATTTTACCATACTGAGTTGCCTCATAATCTCTTATTTATACATAAATTATTAAAAGTTTCAATTTAGTTTTTATGCTGCCTTAGGGCATGAGAACTGAAGGTTATTTTGCTCGATCACCGCTTAGATGTGTGTATGTGTTGTAGATTAAAGTAATTTGTGATGTGTCACCTATGCCATAATTAGCACTTCTAATTGCTAATTACGATTGTCCATTACGGAGGTCAGTGTTGATAACGCGTCAACAATAACACTTTTGAATATTTTACACTTTAGAAACAGAAAAGCATTGAATTTAAATAAATCTTTGTTGTCTGCTATTTTTCATCACTTCAAATCTTTGGAATAAGTCTAAATCATGTGGTTTAGATTTTCCTTTTAATTTTCAATTTAACTTTACCCTAATTTTTGATCAAAATTACCTTCAAGAATACTTTACATATAGTTATTATTTATTTGCGGTTAAATAAAACGAAATAAAACATGTCTGAATTTTTAGAATTAAAAAAGCTACAACTTTGACATTTAACTTGACTAGGAACCTTTTTCGCATAATTATTTTAAAATCAAACTTGATACTGACCATTTGTAGTAAGCATTAAAACTTTAAAAGTTTCAAGTAAAACAAACTAACTTAATATTTTCTTATAGGCATTAAGCGTTTATAACTTCACTTTAAGAAGATAAATAAACTGCATCAATTATACCTAGTAGCTCGCATTAACACAATTTTCGATGATTTTAAAACCACGTGTGTTGCCATAGCAACGGATTAGCGCTTGGCCTGTTGCCAGCCTGCTAAGTCGTCGTTACTAGTGGCAACCAAATCCCACCAACTTGCCACTGTGACGTGTAAATGCCCTGGATTAAACTTGATTAGGCAGACAATAGAATTACAATTTGATCAGATTAGCTGGGTGGTTATATTTGAACATGGTTTGAAAAAACATTAAACGATTGTTTATTACGAGAAAATAAAAAAAATTTAGTGAAAACACTTTTATCAGCTGTAAAAAAAGGTTATTATTTGGTTACTAGGGTTGTTAGTTGCTAGGGTTGGTAAATTAAAGCCTTTGTTTACATTTTTTATACACAAAACACAAACCAATTTACTTTTTTTTATTTTTTAAAGCTAAAGCTTAAAAATAGTCTCTAATTGCGTTGCATTTTAGCTTTGTACCGAAACAGCATTTAACAAAATTAAAGTAACAAATAACGAACCTAAAAACCTTTATTGGCACTCAATATTAGAATAAAATTGATAGCTATGTTTGAATTATGTTCAAATAAAGTTGTAAAGTTTGTAGCCTTTATTTTATGAAACAAAATAAACTTTTAAAACCTTTTAAAGATAAAACAGTGATAGTAAAAAATAATCGGAAATAGACAAGATAATAGATTGGTTTAAAATAAAACGACACAATCAAGTTTGCTACAAAAAGTGTTTTCAAATTTGCATTTTATGCAACTAAATAATTTTTGCAAAGCTTGTCAACGTAAAAAAAGTGTTCTAAATGTTAATTTTTATCAGACTTGTTAAAACGTTTTTGATGTCATAATTAAATAACTTTTAACTTTAAATTAGGTCTTTAAAATCACAAGGTATTTTGTTTTTTTATAAAATTTCAAATATGAAGTACAAAAAACGTGCTATATACCGTGTTAATTTAAAGACACTAACGTTTAACATCTACTTTAGTTCTCTTTTCTGATATTTCAAATGTTGTTTTAACAATTTAGAAGAAAACTTGTCTATTGAGACGCATCTAATTCTTTGCTTGAATAGTTTTTACCTTACAGTTGAAAAACTTTTAATTTAACTGCTACTTTAAAGCCAATGTTGTCTTTAAAATAACAATAAAATACAAGCAGTTTATATAAATTTTATGATATTACGTTAGTACTTGCTATTTTAAAGCTTACGTTGTACGGGAGTAATATAAATAAAGCTATATTTGGAAATTCAAAAGTAATATCTTCAAAAATGTTTAGTCTTAAAACTGAACATTTATATTGTGGATAATTTACTTGTTGATATACTATTTTTGTATTTTTTACGACTTAGCTATTTAGTGTAGTAAAGTAAATTTATTTAAAACAAAAATCCATTAGTTTAAAAACAGGAGAAACGTACAAATTTCAACTTTGAAAATTGCAACTATTGTAAACTTTACTTTTCTGTTTTTCAAATCTAATTAAATATTTGAAGTTTGTACTTATTGGAATAAATTATACTTTATCAAAATAATAGAACCATAAAAGCCTAAAATGTATTACTATATACATAATTCGTAATATACTTATCATAAGTCAAAGTTTTTGATACTTATAACACTATATTTTGAAACAATTCAATTTTACTAACATACAGCAGATACAAGTGCGTATTGAGATAACACCCTCTATTTTAAGTATCTTCTATTTTTATACTTTGATTTAAACTGTTATACTACCAAACAATAATTTGCACTGTCATTTTGTTAATTTTAATTTTTGATTTAAACTTACTCTCATATATATTAACTTTACAAAACAATCAATTAGTAAAAAATTATAGCGATGAGATAACAGTCGTTAGTATAAATTCATTTAAAATTATTTTCATTATCAAAGTAATTGTTTAACATTTTATTTCCTGTGTTTATCAATTTTAACATCAGAACAAATTTAATTTTTACAAGTATAAAATGTCTTCAATTAAAGTTAAATTAAAAAAAAAACATGTTCTTGTTTTTTTATTTTTTTATGTTTTAGTTTTCTTTTGATCTATAAAATATGTTTTAATGTTTTTTAAAATAATGTTTTTTCTATTTCAGATTTTCCTCTGTAAGGTTCGCTGATGTGAACGAGCACAACAACAAAAACCACCACAACTCTTCCAGTTTAGGGAAAATCCCCCTGGATGACGTGGACCGCATGACGTCATCGAACAACACTGGCGACGTGTTCGAAGACGAAGGTTTGTGACGTCACAATTGTTTTAAAAAGTGTTTAGTAAGAAAGTTTTCTGAGTTTTAGTTGAACATCTGAAATTTTTCGTAAAAAGAGTTTGTAGTAAAACTTCTTTTAAATTGGTTTTAATTAATTAAAAAAAAAGCATATATATTTTTATTTCAAAAAATAATATAGTTTAAATAATTAAACTTGTATATTTGTAACTGGTCCGCAAAATTTTGACACGTCATTATATTGAAAAGAAATTTGAAACAAATAGTTTTATTAAATTTTTATAATTCTATAACTTTCTTTTTTTGTTTAAAAAAATTAAGTATATCTAGAACAACTTTGACGTGTTATCATATTAACAAAAAAAAGTTCTATCCGATTATCTACATTTCATTGGGTGCAAAAAGCGTACTTTATTGTTGTTAAATGTGTTTTCAGTGCTCATTGTGAAAAGCAGTTTGTGAGATTAAAAATTATTAGACGATAAAAGTGATAAGATCTTCGCGGTTACATGTCAATAATACTTGTTGAATGATGTTATTATTTTGTTGCATGTACATTTAAAAATAACATCAGTTAATTAATAATTAAAACTTTTGTTCAACTCCTTTAAAGTTCTTTTCTGGTAAACAATTTAGAATAGGTTTGATTGTACGTTTTAATTAATAGTTACACGTCAAACTACTTATTCCACGAAGAAAACAAAAACATTAATATTTTAATTATTTCAGTTAGAATAATTAGTCAAAGTGGTATATTTGGTGATAAAAAAATATTTAATGAATAACCTTAACTTCACCAACTTTTTAAGTTTTAAATTTTCACAGTCAACAAACACAGCTATATCTGACAGATTGTATCATTTTAAAAACAATTTTATCTTTAAATTAATTTTGCTTTTAAATATTATTGGTTAAACTACTAACTCAAACTAGTGAAAACCAAACATTACTGCTTTAATTTATCTAAAAAACGTTACTTAATCTATTAATAATTTAATCCAAAAGTTTCTCTCAAATCAAAACCATCAATCAGAATAGTGAATCAGCGAAATTACACTCTCCAGCCCCGACAACTAATCTTTCTATTGTTAAAATATTTACTTTTGTAAAAACAACCGAATTAAAACAAGTTTTTGCGTAACATTTTTTAGTAAACAAGCTAAACCCAATATACTGCATTAAAATTAAATTTTATAAACTATATTTTAGGTAATTTTTCCTGCAAATAAGTATAGCAATATGTATTGTTCTTTAAAAACAATTTTAACATAATAATTCTTGTTTCAATAAAAGTTACTCAAAAACATCGTTATTTTGGGAACCGCAAAGTTTCAACCCGTGATAAATTCATACCCTAACAATTACCACCCGATCAAGTCCTAGAATCGCTTACTGACCAAGGGTATGGGTCAAGGGTAAGAGTGATGGTAAATATATATATATACATTTATATTTTTAAAGAAAGTAAATGGGTGGGAAATGTGCACGGATGGGAATTATACAAAAGGGATTTATAAGTATACCGTTATTTTGCTAAACTACTGAAATTCTTTTAGGATAAAAATGTAGTTATTGGTTTTGTTGCTAATAACAACTAGTGAAATTGGATATTTACAACAGCTCAAATTACTAAAACCACTTTTTTATTTTAAATATTTCCCCAGAACAGAGAATCAGCGAAACTTCGCTCTCCAGCCCCGACAACCACGTCGGGGGAAGCCCGGTTTGCGAAACCGCCAGCACGACGGTGGAGAACGGGGGCGTCCACTCGCCCAAAATATCATTTTTCCCGCCACAAACCCACCGGAGGCGAAACAGGCCGATGACGGAAGTCCACGGGGAATCCCCGACCTACCACAGATTCGGTTCGTTTTATGTAGATTTAGTTTGCTAATAGTTATTATTACTAATTTTTTGTTTTGTTTAAGAAAATTAAACTTACAGAATGTTCGGTTCGTTTTATTATATATGTGTTTATTTTAACTTAAGGATTATTTACAAGAGAAAAACATAAATAATTTTATTTTAGCAATCAATAAAACCTACTATTTATTCAGTTTACTTTGTTGTGTATTAATTTAGTATTATTTTTATCTGTTAGTTTATTACAAAAGAAATTAAAAACATCTTTTTTTGTAAAAACTTAAAATTAAAATAAATTCCTTTTAGTTGATCAAATAAATAAATATTTGTGCTTACTTAATTATTTAATTAATATTATATTATTTGTATTATAAGATATTCGTTTTTTTTAATTAGTTTGGTATATGTTTATAAACGTATTATGTTAATTTTCCTTTCTATTTGAGTATATACTTAGCGATACTTTTATGTTCTTATACATAAAGTTATTACAAAAACTTTACAAAAATCATACACAAGTCTAAATCATTAAACTTAAAATAAAGTTTTGTACTAATTATTTTTGTCAAAATACAATTATATAAGTTGGTAATATCTAAATATACAGTTTTTACGGAATTTAAAAAAATAAAGTTTTTGTTCAATTAGAAACACATCTAGCCGTAAAATATTAAAAAATTTAAACATTTAGTTTAAAAGTTACATCACCATAAAAGATATTTTAAATGCATGTAGATAAAATACGTTTTACTCTAAAATCCAGTAAGTTCTTTTTTAATACCACAACTAAAAACGTTTTTATTATAAAAACTACCCTAAATACTATTATATAACAAAGTTTTAAAAACAAAAAGAAAGCTTCTTGAATTTATTCAAAAAAGAACCTTTAACTGTCTGTGACAATTAGCAGTAGTTTTTTTACAAATTAAATGAGCTGAACAGTTTAAACTACTTCGTTTCTATTCTGAATGGAAAGTTGGCGGGAACTTTTGCGTTCCTCCGTGTTCGACGCGAAGCCAAATTATTGTTGTTTTAAAAGCGCAAAGTTGCACAACGCACTTAACACACCACACAATTGAATGGCTACTAAATTTAATTTAGTATAAATTCGCCTGAATTTTATTTGTGTGTTTTTCACATTGTACAATGAATGTAAGTAGTTATAGAATTTTGGTGTTGTTGTTTAAAACTTACGCAATATCATAAGAGTTAGAAAAATTAAAAGTAGAACATTTTATGATTTACGTTTAAAATTTTTCCATTTGAACTTTTAAATTTTATTAACAAAACAATATTTTACTAAATCAAACGATATCATCAGTTGAATAAGTTTTTTTTTAAGTATAATTTTCTGAGAAAAAATTAAACTTTATTCTGTAAAAAAAAATATATCAAAGTTTTAAACATAATAAAAATTTTAACTCTTCTGAACAATTTAGCATCAAAAACTCCATATGTGTATGCCTCAAAATTCACCAATATTACTGAACTTTTACACTTGAAATCTCTCTGCAACATTGAAAATATTTTTATGACAAAGTTTTATGTTGACTTTTTAGCCTGGAAAGTTTAATCTGATAATTAATGAAATTAAAGTCAATTATACGCTAAAATAGTAACACATCAATCATCTTGAAAGTTGTTTTTAAAAACATCCTAAATTAATTAAATACAGTTTTTTTTATAGAAAATCTATGGAAGAGTTGTTTTTTAACTAATATAAAAATGAATAAAATGTGCATTCTGAAAAATTAATTTTGTTGTGTATAGCTAAAATGATATGTACGTATTTACAATTCAAACACTTATTTAAAAAATATGTATAATTTTTAACTTTTTTTATCTTAGCTACGGTTAATATATTTAACTTAAAGACAAAATTTACCTATCTCTGGCTATCATTAGTATTATAATGAGTATAAAAAAATTGTACAAAACATAATATAAAATGTTATATATAAAAAAAATTATAATCAATTATGTTTTGTAATAAAAATAAACTTGACTGTAATTTTTTTAAAGTTTTTAATATATAACTGTGTTTTATAATTTCAATATAGAAACTTTGCAAAATTATAAAATGCAATATTTAAAAAAATCAATTTTAAAATCTAATGTTTTTAACTTAAACTTTCTTATTGATTTAAACCGACTATATTTAAACTAAGAAATTAGAATTTAGAATTTATTGTACTTTTGCGGTCATACATTTACAAATAAAATATTAACCTAGTTGGCTGACTTATTTATTTCGAAAAATAAACAATAAACAATAGAAACAAAAAGTTGGCATGCAAACATGTAGATCTACATTTATAACTGTACTTTCCATTAAAAATTTCAGAAATATTATTTTCGGTAGGTTGACCTTATACCAAGCACTATGCATTTAACAAAACATTAAAAAAACTACAGTCATACTTTTAAAATGTAAGAAAAAAAATTTAACAGTAAAATATTGGCTTCGAGCTAACTTATAAAATAAATGCAAAAAATAGTTTACATATACCAATGTTTTGTTATATACTTTTGTTGAAAAGCTATCTTTTAGTTATGCTGCAATGTTAAGTTTTTTTTTTAAAGACGCTTAGTTCAAGATCAATATCGTATAAGTTACACAAATAGACACCATAATAAAAAACTCTTCTTTGCATTTGGGATTAGGTAACAATACTTAATTGGTTCACAACTAAAATGCAAAACAAAAATCTATTTTACTTATTTTGTTTCTTTTATTGTATTAAGGACGAGAAACCACATCAAGTCTGCCCCCAAAATTATAACTTTAGAATTATATATAATAGTTAAAATTAAAACTTTATTTTAAAAGTTCATAAAAACATTTTTTTTATTAGCTGTTATGTAAAAGACAAAAGCCTATATTAATTCTACATAGGATTCAGTGATTTAAGCATGTAAACATAATCTAAATTTAATATCAAAATGTTAGTTTTTAATTTTGAAATCTTCAAACAGATGAGAGACTGCACTCGAGTCTGACCAACCAATCAGCGATCGTTCAGAAGAACAGAAACGCATTAAGACACGCAAGCTCCATGACCGACCTCAGCCCCAAGAAGAACACATTAGGTTACTTTATTTAAATGTAGAATAGTGTAAAGTTTTATTTATTTTGTATGTGACTAAAACGAATTAAGACACGCAAGCTCCATAACATATTCCGAATTCTAAGAACAACACATTATTTATATTTATTTTTTTATTATTATGGTTTTTTTATACAAATCTGGTATAAAGTGTTTGTGTGTAATTAAAACGCGATAAGCACACTAGCTCCACGAAATATCTCAGCCCCAAAAAGAAAACATTATTTGGGTTTTTATGATAAAATTTGACTTGTGGTAAAAACTTTTGTTGATTTTTCTGCACTAACACAAGTCGCAATATTGTTGTAAGTTGTTCAAAACTTTTTCTATTTCAACTTTAAACAAAGTTCTAAGTACAAAAGTTAGAAAAAAGTAGTGTAACGTTAAAGCTAAGTAGTCATTTAAAAACACTATTTACAGGTATATCAGTTTTTGTATGCAAAGTAAAAACTTAACATGTCTGTAGAAAACTTTAGCGACCAAATATTAATATCTGATTTATGATGCACGTATGTTTCTAAGATATATAGACAGAGATTAATCATCATGGTTGTGGTTAATATGCTTTTTATTTGCACATATTAGTTTTGATTAATAACCTAAGCTGAATATTTTATGAATCTGTTAAATATTTACAACAAGTTACTTCTCTGCCAAACAGAATAAAAATAAAATTATTATAAAATAGAAAGATTTTAATTTTTTTCTGCATAAAAAAGTAAAATATAATAATCCGAATATATTTGTTTTTAGAACTTACAAGTATAAATAAGGGAAGAGTCCAATACTCTTGTAAAACTTGTTTTGAATATATTAAAATTTTTTTTATTGTAAAAAAAAATCTTCTTTTGTAATACCATCAAATTTTGTTTAAAATAATATAACTCATTTTGTACAGTATATAATTATGCGTGTCTTAAATTTTTATTTAAAGCAATAACTTGGTCTAAAAATACAATTATATTTAAGTATACATTTACAAAAGGTTTTTAAAGTTTTTGACAGTCAATAATATAATCTATAAAAAAAACTTTTATCTTTAAAGGTATATTTTATAAAATAAAAATGTTTAAAGCAATCTAATTATTACAAGCTCATAATTTTTATTTGTAAAGACGATTTAATTTGTTTATTAAAAGTAATGTTTTAGTTATCACTTTTAAAATATTTTGAACTTACAAAAAATGGTAACAAAAATAATAGATAAAATGTATGATTGATTACATTAGTTTAAAATAAATGCAATAAGTAGGTGCTTAAAAAATAGTCCTTCTTTACTTTATCAATCTTTATCTATCAATAACAACAAACTTGTTTTTCAGAACCCCCGACTAACAAATTCTACAATTCCGACTCAAACATACACAAGGAAAAGGTGAAACTTTAATAACAAATATTCAATTAAAGTAAAAAAAAAATAAGTTCAAAGTCAAGTTTATCTTTGTAATGTAATTTGCAATCATCGGAGGTTGTACTTTAGTAACTTTGTTTCAAACTAGTCGACTACTTATGGTTTACTTCACAACCAAAATACTAAATATATTGTTAAGTACAAAAAGTAAAGTAAAAAATAATTACAAAATATTCGACTATTCTTTAAAAATTAGATAACTGCATTAACTTTAAAGAATTAAAACAAGTAAAAGCTTTCAAATGTGTTAATAAACTTTATTAGTGACAATATTTTTTTACTAAGGTATTATTGAAAAAAAATTATAGCTTAATTTTTAAGAAAAAACTTAAAAAACCACTTATAAATGCTTGTTGCTTTGTAAAGCTATTATAAAAACATAAAATTACATGCATTTTAGTGAAATATTTAACGTGCTTACAAAACATCTCTTACCAAATTTTTATTTCATGCTGAAATAAAATATTGAATAATTATAGCGGTTCATCAAATTCTGCTCAAAAAGTTTTCTGCTTATTTCCTTTTTTTTAATCACGCTGGCTAATCATTTAATCAATAAATGAGAAGGACGATTTCTTCAAAACGACTGCCTCGCTTGCTTTGTAAACTTTTGCAAAGTTCAAAAAACGTTTAATCCCCACCACTGCAGACTTTTCCTTTTTTCTCCAGACTTTTAATCGTAAAGTGCTATTAATCATTAAATATTTTGGCATGCAAACTCGATGGATTTTTTTTCTTGCCTCTATTTTTTTGCTAAGCTTATGTAAAGAAATTGTTAAAAAGTACATCTAGGAGTCTGAACCGTTTTAAATTTTTTTATACTTATTGTTTTGCTATTATTCTTTAGAATATACTTAATCAATTGCTTATTAGCAATTTTTTATTAACAAATTTTGCGCAAAACAGCGAAGCTTTAGTACTGTGTAAATCTAGTTATTTATAAAATTTTACTTTTTGATAAAAATCAGCTTCAAGATATCTTGTACTCACTAAATATTTATTTCTCGTTTGTATCGACATACAAAATTTTTTGTGATATTTAATTTCATCAAAACTTTTAGCTTAGTGTTAAATCGAAAAGTAGAAACAATAAATTTAATTTAATTTTCACAAAAGTGCTGTCAGTTTGATTTAACTGCAGCTTCATTTGCATATTCCAAAGTCGTACATAATTTGCATAACTATCAGATATTCCATAGAATTAAAATTTTATTACATTTGTTTCAAATGAGTTTTATTATTTATTGACTATATATGTTTTTCAATAAATGAAATTACTAGTTCTACATGATTTCATAACAAAATCAAGCATTATTTATAAACTTGCTGAACTATTTAACCCTTAAACTTTGTTTATGACGTCATACCAGCCGAACAGCGCTAAACTGTCATCGAGTTCGTCGCCAAACTCGACAAAGCACAAAAAGTCCTTTCTCGAAATGACCCAGGGCTGGGTCAAACGAAACAACGTGGTCCAGATCAAAGAAAAAAGCGCCGTGCCCGGGAAAGTTACAGAGGTAACCGTAGCAATAGTACATGTTGTCATAGAAACAGTATGAATGTTGTCATAGCAACCAAATGATCTATGTAGATAGCTGAGTAAGTATTTTTCTTGTAGTCAAAAGAAAAGAGGCCCATATATATTTGTTGTCATAGTAACAGTGTAGGTAGGTTTATTCATTGCACCAACTGTACCCAAAACACTGTTCGTAAATATTAGTATGGAGCATTAGTATAGAAGCATTTTGTAGT
>NW_028140820.1:0-12068 GCF_965202585.1 Thalia democratica | reverse complement strand
TAAAAAATAATGTTCATCACTTTGTTTAATTTTAAATCAAGTAAATAACGTTGTAAATTATAGTGAATTTTCTTATTGCTAATAATTCTTTTATAAAGGTATGAATTCTTTTTGAATCAGTTTAATGTAAAAAGATAAGTTCAAATACTAACATTTACTCTTTAATAACAATACGTATTATTAAATGTAAAATCGTTTATAAGCTGTATTCAAAAATATTCAAATTACTTCAAGTTACTAAAACAAAAAATCATGTTTTTCAACATTTTAAATTACTATTTTGTAAGTTTAACTGGCGTTTTAAAATTCTTAAGTTTTAGACAACTCAAATCTAGTTTAAAATAATCTTAATCATAATTAAAATATTCCAAACATTACATATTACAAACTTGCTGATATATTAGCAAGGCAGAAGTTTGCATAACTTCTTGTTACATAAAAAACATAACCCTTTTTTTTTGCAAGACGTTGTTTAAGTTTATAATTAACAATTCATGAAATTAAGTTAAACATTACCGATACTAATACTAAGTTAATAATATTTATACAGATACTGACTTAAAGCTTTATTTAAATGTTAAAAATATATTTGAAACAAAGTGAAGATGAACTTTTGCAAAAAAATAAAAAGTAATGCGTAGTAAGTATAAAACTTATCAATTTTAAAAGGAACTTTTGAACAAAATATGTATTTAAACATTTTTTAATTGTTAATTTAAAGATCTTTTTAAATGACATAAAGGTTGTACAGGCTAAAAATATAACAACTAAATTTTTTTAGTTTCTATCAAAGAAATTAGGTAGATTAGTTGCATTCAAAAACACTTTTTGTAATTGATGACTTTTAACTGATCAAACTTATGTATTAAGTTCATTTTCTAGATTATAGTATTAAAATTGATGTTTTCGCTATCTATAAAATTACAAGCGTTCTTTTAGTTTTTAGAAGTTTTTTGAAATTTTATGGACCATATTATTTTGTTTAAAAGATTTAAAAATCGGCATTTATGCTGTTTGTAGTTTATTTATTTTAAATTTGTCAACTGTAAGAGTAATTTATTCCTGTTATTTAAAAACTAACAAAGTCAATAAAAATGTTGCTGATTCAAAATTTGTAACAAATTTTAAAGTAATAAAAATTAAAGTTATTGAAAGTTTGAAATCTTTATTTAAATGTTACAAATAAGCCTATACAAGCGTTCAAAATTTTGACTCAAAAAAAATCCACAACTATTTGTAACAAATAAATGTTTTTAGTTACAATCTAACCAAACATTTAAAATAGTGTTACTGGTACACGTAGAAAAAGTTTGTAAAACTTTTAAATAAAGTTAGATTTTTACACCACCATATCCCTCAAATGCACTAGCACCGATAAAAACGAAAAATGAACATATGTTCATTAGCCTAAGCTTTTAAGTTTTGTAATTTCACTTTTAACAATAGACTTTGTTCATAAAAGTTTTTATTTTGTACGTTAAAGATTAATTTTGTTTAATTCAAAACCTAATTCAACTTGAAAATATAAAAACTTAAGAAGTTTTATAAGTTTTTTTTTGCGTTTTGTAGTACTATAAGAACTATAAGTTGGTTTTTACCTTAGGTTCGTTATTTATTAACATTTTTAGTCACAAAAAACTAGTTAAAATTTTCAATTTAAACTGTTAACAATGTGACAATAAAATTAAACGTATTTTTTCGTAAATTAATAGTGATTTATATTTAGAAAGTAAACAATAATATATAATAGATAAATAGAAAACTAAAACAACAATTGTTTAACTGAAACTTAATAAAAAACTATTTGTCATTAACTTATTAATTTTTATTTAAGTTTAAACATTGTAAATACATTGTGAATATATTAAACAAAATTAACTTAAAAAATATGATAAATACGTTATATAAAATATTTCAACAAAAGTATCTTAAATTAATATACAACAACTTTTTCATATAAACTTATCTAGTAAAACCTGATAAACAAAAAAATATAATTATTCAAATTGGATAAACTTAATTTCTTTAAATTTAGCGTACAACACTTTATTAACAGTTTACACGTTAAAGTTTTAAGATGACATAAACTGACTTACAGTATATTAATAAAAAAGTTATTAAAACTAGCTTTCAAATAAGTTTAATTTAAATTTATTTTTAACATTTGTTTAAATATAATGTTATTATTTTGTAGAATAGTTGGCAAAAAAGTTCTTAAATTTAAACATAAATTTTCTGTCATGTTTAACTAAACCCAGTTATAACTTTACTAAAATCTTAAAGTAATAAATAAATACTGAGTTTTTATGAGCACATACTACATAGTTTTTTAAATTCAATCTTGTTTTTTCAAATGATAACAAAGTTTTATTAACTATAATTAACTCCTAAGCATAATTTGGTATTTACAGTTAGTTATTTAAGTAATTTAGAACATTATCAAGAACATTTAGATAAAAAACTTATTTTTAACCTCAAGCACTAAATAATCTAGTTACAGCTTAAAAGCTAGGAGTAACAGCTTAAGTGTGTAAAATTGATTTAAGATAACATAAAAAGGTTAAAAAAATACAGAATCTTAAGATTATAAATACTTTTGCTGTGTGAGTGTAATTAAGATTTTAATAGCTATTAGTTGTTGTTTTATTTAGTTTTAAAATATTTAATTTCTGTATAAAAATTATTTACAACTTTTTTTTTCTGTTTTTAATATAAGAGAATAAAACTTTAGTTTTTGATTTTATATTTCAAAGTATTAATTTTGACCACTGTTAAAAAAGCTTACTTTTTTTGTTGGTTTTTGTTGCTGTGAGAGTTTAAAAAAATATGAATTTAAGTAAAATTTAAATAAAAGTTTACAACTTACAACAAATCCTTTTAGGTTTTAGATTAAACCTATAAATTTGACTAATACGGTTTATGCTTAAGTTTATTCGTTATGCACTATCGTAAGTAATTTATAGTATATATTTTTAGAAACTAAAAATGGATGTTTAAGTTTTGACAAATAATTAAGCAAGTATCTTTTCTATTACAGTTATTATTAAAGTTATCTAACAATTATAGTATAATTATTTTAAATAGTTGTTTAAGCCTAATATTTAAAACCGTTATATATGCGTTAAAAATGCGTTAAAAAAAGAAGGTTGTTTAAATAAGAGGAGCAAATTCATATCGTCTTGTCGACATATGAAAATGCTCTTCTTAAAATACAATAAATTTTGAAGTATTTATAGTCGTTTAACTGTTCTCTTTGTGAATTTGTTCTCTTAGTTGTTTGATTAGTTAGATGGAAGATCGAATTTTGTACTGAATTTTTGTAATGCACAATATTACGTAATACTTTTTTTTTGTTTTTTCTGCATAACTCTAGCATCTTTATATAGTACAGTACTTTTTATCTGAATTTAACTGGCTGATGATTAAAGCTTTATGAAAAGTTAAAGCTTTATGAAACATATGTACTAGTATTTTTAAAATCGTACTTTTCTATTACGTAAATATATATATTTATTTATTTAAATAAAGCTATACATAATTTAAGTAGTTAGAGCTTATCTGAATAAAGATACTTACTATATGACTATAAAAGATATTTTCACACAGTTATTCTAGTATCAAGCAAAATGAGTAGTGATAATTCAAATCAAAGTCCTAATGCTAAGCGGGACAATCATAATAGTTTCGAAAGACACAGCACACCGAAAGATGAGAATAACAAAACAAGAGGTCGAAATAAACAGAACCAAAACTTTAGTAGTTTAAACCTAAGTAGACAGCAGAGGTACTAAAGTACTAAACAAATATATCAAAGGTATCATGACCCTCAACAAACGTATCAAAGTCCTAAACAGAAGTATCAAAGTCCTCAACAACAAAGGTATCAAAGTCCTCAAGCCAATTATCAAAAGCATGAAAGTTTTCAACCAAGGTGTAAAAGTCCTAAAAAAGTGAACCAAAATTCTCAACCAAGGTATCAAAGTCCTCAACAAAAGTATCAAAGTCCTCAACAAAAGTATCAAAGTCCTTAACAAAGATATCAAAGTCCTCAACAGAGATACAAAAGTCCTGAACATGTGTACCAAATCTCAAAAACTCCTTACTCTAGCTTCAATAGTAGCCAAGGAAGTTTTAACAATTCAAAAAGTTCATCTAGGAGCAACAAAGACTATCAACACAACAGTATTGCTAGTGATTATTTCAACGAGTCTATGTTCGGTGATCCGTGGGAGGATTTGTGTGAGAAGGAAGAAGAAGAAGAAACATAAGTGAACATCAAAACAAATCCCTAACTGTACAGTCATTTTGTGTTATATAAATACTATTTTTACTTGTCCTTAGTTTCTAAGAATTAAAAGTTTTACCTAGTCGTAAAATAAATAGTGTTTATTGAAAGTATAAATCTTCTAAAAGTATCTATAAAAATAACTTTTTCAATGCTTTTGTAATTAACTATAAAACAAAACATAGCAGTTATTTGTCTAAGTAAAAAAAAACAACTGCCAATTATATTATCATCATGATGTCAAAGTTTATGACCATTTTTTAATAATAGTTTAATATAAAAAGCAAAAAACTATTTTCCTTATTTGTGTAATGTTTACTTGGTGCTAGCTATCTTTAATATAAGTAAACAAACTATTAGTTAAAATAAAATTGGCAAATTACAAGCTCTTAATTAATTAACTACATTCATAAAATTTATAAAATTCTTCAATTTGGTAGCATAACTATGAATTGTGACTAATAAGTTTAATTGATAAGAAATGCACGGCCTGAGACCCATATCTAGCAAGCCAGCTTAAATCTCCAGAACGCGACGATTTTCAGCTAAAAAATTATTGTAAAAACGAAGTATAGCTTGCCCAACAAATATTATTTGATAAGCTTTTGATCTATATGATCATTAATGTTTATTAAACAACAATTTAAACACAGTGCTACCTAAACTTCAAAATTTACATCCTGCAAAGGCCTGCAAAAATCAAAGACCTATTAAGTTTAAGCATTTCTTTTATTTTTCTATGTTTATGAAGCACATCCGATATAATCTAAAGCAGAAAAGTTTTTGTTTGCTTATTAAAATTATTTTGTTAATACCTTCTTGGTTAAAAATAACTTTTGAAGCAGAACTTTGAACGGATAAATACAAATTATTGTTAGTTAAACGTAAAGTAAGTAATATCCGTAGCTTTTATTAAAATCATAAAAAAAATTTTATATTATGAGTTGCATATTAACCTTTGAAAATGTTAAGATCATATTGAAATTAAAATATGTTTTTATTGTAAAGCTGTTTAAAACACACGTTCGCTTTTAATTAATATATATAAATTTATAGGAAAAACTTTTTATATCGAAGTATAAATATTTGATAGGGAAACTGATCTGAGTTGCACAAAGATAAAATTGCAAGAGGAAACTAAATTGTACGAAAACAAAATTGCACGAAAGCACAAATTTCACCAAGCCAAATTTGCACCAGCGCAAAAAATTACGCGAAGGAACAAAATAGCACGAAGACGATTTTGCACTTAAGGTAAATTTTGCACCAGTTACATTTTTGCACGAGCATAAAAATAAAATAGAAAAAACAGAAAAAAAAAAACTACAAAAAAAAAAAGTTACTGACCGAGGGTAAAGGTTAGGGGTAACAGTGATAGTAAAAATAAAAATAAAAAATTAACTAATAAGAACAATAATAACAATAATCTAAAATAATTGAAATAAATAAAAAACAATTTAAAAAAAAGCAACCGACCGAGGGTAAGGGTTAGAGGTAACAGTGATAGAAAAAGATAAAATAAATATAACAAAATAATTTTAAAAATAAAAAGAAATATCCCGTGCAAAATTGTCTCCGTGCAAAATTGTCTGCTCGTGCAAAAGTATCTTCGTGCAACAGTGACTCTCTGGCAAAAGTATCTTTTTGCAATTTTGTAAACTTTTGCAATTTCGTCTCATCGTGCAATTTTGTACGCTCGTGCAATTTAGGCAGCTACCCATTTAATAGATAGATAGAATATAGATCGGGTTAGGTATGATTGGGTTAGAAATGATCATGTAATAAGTGATCGGTTAGAAATGTAGGGGTTAGAAATGATCAGGTTAGAAGTGATCGAGAGAATTGGTTGGTTCAGATTGGGTTAGAAATGATTGGTATATAAATAATCGGGTTAGAAATGGTCAGGTTAGAAATTATCGGGTTAGAAACTATCACGGGTTAGAAATAATCGATGTTAGAAAAAAAAACGGTATAGAAAAGGTCGGGTTACAAAAGATCGGGTTACAAATGATCAAATTAGAAATTATTGGATTAGAAATAATCATGTAAAAAATGATCCTGGGTTAAAAATGAGTGTAAACCATCGTCATTAAACGTTGCGACATCTGATTATTACAAAGTGCGCGTTTCGCAAGTCAGTTTACATTTTATAAGTAATTAAAAGAATTCAAACCCTTATAACAAAAAGTTTATTTATTTCTTCGGTATTTACATAAAATTTCAGATTCGGACAACTCAAATTCCGACAACTCAAATTCTTAAAAAATTTAATAAAAATTCTCAAAAAGTAATATAAATTTGAAAAAGATGAAAAATGCGTATGTAAATCTTATTAATATTTACAAGCCAATTTTTTTTTGAAAAATCTAAATTATATTTAAGGTATTTTAAAATTACTAAAAATAAGTATATTTGTACATTAATATGGCCATATCTCAAAAAATATTTATTTTTTTGCAAAAAAAAAAAAAATGGCCTGTAAATATTAATATGATTAACGTATGCATTTTTTTTTTAGACAAATATACATTATTTTTTTATTTTTAGCCGTTTAAATTTTTTTTTAAGAATTTGAATTGTTGGAATTTGAATATTCGTGCACCCTTTGTTTAGTGTTTAGACTTAGAACACTTCATATAACGGTTAATGTTTTATATATTTCTGATTTTAAAATGATTTAATTTTTCAAAACTCTTAAAAATGTATGCCTTCGGCACAGCTTTTTAATATTCATTTTTTTTACAAGCTAGTTTTTTTCACTTACTTTCATAATAGTCTAACTTGGCATTATAAATATTACTCTTAATAAAAACTTTTTTTTCAAATGAAATAGCGCTCTGTAAATGGCCAAATACCCGTTTAATGTACCCTCCTTTATTTTATATTGATCTCTGCTAGCTGATGTCACTTTCTTTAGAAATTATACCGTATAAACTTCATCAATGTTAATAAAATTATTTTAGTAGTTCATCAGGGTGCATCAGAATGTTTAGAGTTTACAAACATTTCAAAATCTTAAAAGAAAATTAAACATTAATTTCTCAAAATAAAAAGAGCAATAAAAAAATTACTCTATTAACGATAAAAATTACAAATTAGTTGTTTCAAAATTTAAAGATACTTCTCTTAAATCATTGTACATACAAAAAAATTATATGGCTTTCATAATAATAGTAATAAATTCAAATTTTTTCGGGCATAACTGATATAAATCGATGATAGGATGAAAACAAATTGAAATTAAAAAAAAATTAATTATAAACCTTTAATCTCAATGAATGTTATTAAGATACCTTAATAAGTTTTACAATTATAAAAACTAATAAAACAAACATTAATTTTTATCAAAGTTTATTTTTAAGTTTTGTTAAATACAGGTAGTTAACATAGACATCATGTTAAATTAGAATTTACAATAATAAAACAACAGTTGATTTTTTCATTCTGTATAAATAGTTGCCAGAATTTAACGGCTATTTTTGTCCTCATTCAACTTCTATAGGAAATTTGACATATATAAATTTTTAACCGTTAAGTATCGCCCAAGAGCTAAGTTTGGCTTTCTTTGAATTTCAGTAAATGAATTAGTCTACAAATAAAACACTATACTATAGTGCTATTCTTATTAACTTTCAGTTTACTGAAATTAACTTCTTTATACTAAAATGCTAAAAGAATAATTCTTGCAAACTAAAAGTACATATTCCGGTAAAATTTCTTAGCTGATTTAAAAGTTGCTTGCAGTTTTTTGTTCACACTTAAAATTTTTAAATGCAGAAGTCTATCAGTTAGGTTCGCGTTTTTTGAGTTCGCACAGTCGGTAATATTTGCAAATATTGAGTTCGCACTGCTGTTTAAGTTTGGATTTAAAATTTAAAAAAAAAGCCTAGTATGTAACTTTTTCAATTTTAAGTTAAGTGAATTTAATTTTAATATTTGCTTCAAAATATTATTATCAAATGAGTTTTTTTTTTTAACTTATTTAAATAAATATATAAAAATATTAGAAAATTAAAGAAAAACGAAACATAAAACTTTTAAATGTACTAAATGTTCTAATCAAAGAAATCATTTCTTATTTGAGAACTTTAATTTTATATTTCTGTAAATTCAGTCTCAAAATAGCAGTAATAAACACTTTTTTTAGAAAAAAAGTAAATTATAAGGTTGTTTTTTAATTTTTATTAAAAGACGATTCTTTTAAAAATCTGTAAATTAAATTGTACTTAATGTTTAGACCAGTGCTTCTGAACCTTTTTCTAGTGGCGGAACCCTTTTCCAAAGTTCAACTTTTCAGCGAAACCCCTAATTTCAATTTTACTTAAAATGTTTAATTAAATAAATATTCTTTTTTTAATTTCGAAAGGCTTTGCGGAACCCTATGGTTCCGCGGAACCCCATTTCAGAAGCACTGGTTTAGACTATGATTTTTTTATTATTTTACATTAACTTCAAAGTATGTAACCTTTTTGTAATAAATGTTGGCTTAAATTTTAACGATAATATTGAATAAAAGCTTTTTTTATATTATTGTTAGAGTAAATTTAAAAATACATTAATTTAGTATTGAACTATATTTATATAGTTTTAGACTTTTATTTTGAATACAAAGTGAAGTTTAGTAAGTGTATTAAATGAAAAGGTTATTTATAAGTTTTATAATAAATTTTATAAACAAAAAACTCTTTAGTTTATTTAGTTTGTACATACTCCTACAGTGAACAGAATTTTTGGATAAACTTAAAAAAAAAGATATATTTTCTTATAATTGGACGTATACAAATTCAGTACATTTACCTTTAGGATACAGAAAACTTTTAAATGTAAAAAAATCATTAGCTTAAAGTTTAATTTTTGTAGCCAATTTAAGTATTTTTTCCAATACTTAAAATATATTAAGTAACTTGTTGAAAAAATTTGCGATAAACTAGCTGAAAAGAATATATTAAAAACTAAAGCTTTATCATAGTCTACATATAAAAAATACAAATAATAAAAACAAATCAAAGTAATTGCAGAAATATTAATTGCAGATATTGTAATAGTTCACTGTCTAAAATCCTGCAAAACTATTTACATAACTAAAAAACACATCTTATAAACAGTAAAACTTATTTTACAATATAAAACACCTAGAAGAATTTGTTTTAAATTTTAAGCTGGTCTTTTAATCTTTTTTGTTTATTTATAATAATGAGAAACAAATGGATTAAAGCTATTAGAATTAAATTGCTTCTATTGGTACTTCTTAAAACTAAACCATAAAAATAATAGGTAATATTATTAAAGCTTCATAACTAAATGTTTTATGTCATTATTTTAGGTAATAATTTGAAAAATTATTAAGAAAAAGGTCAAAAAACATCAAATAATCTATTGTAAAATTAAAAAGACTAATCAAATATATTTTAAAAAATTCTACACTATTTTTTTCTAAAAGGTAGTTTTCACATAAATAGTAGAGGTTACATTTGTAGTTTCAAAATTTTATTTCTATAAAAGCTTTTATGATAAAAAAATTATGAATAACTTTAAACTTAGTATGAAGAAAATTGATAGAAAGATACAGCTTAAAGTGCATTTTAAGATCGAAAATACTAAATATCAAAATGTTCTATTAAAAACAAAACTTCCAAGGTACGAGGTAAAAATTTAACTTAGTTTTAAGCATTCAATTATTTTTAAACATCGGAACGAAAATAAAGGTTTAGTAAATATACAATATGAATTTAAAAATATTTTAAAATGTTACATAAGCTTAGTTTATACAACTGAATTGTTCAAGCATTTCTAAAAAACTAGTAAATCAGAAATCAACAAGACAAATAAGTTTTAACAAAACGAACAATTCATAAGTTGAAACACTGAATAAAAAACTGTTTACTATTTCTAAAATTTTTCAAAAAGTTTGTATACTAAGTTATTAAATTTTACATTTAATGTAAAAAGTAGTTTAAATAGACTAAAACTAAATAAACTCTTAACTTATAAAAATAAGTAGAAAAAACATCAGTAATAACATTGTAGATTGTAAAGTTGGCTTAAAACATAAAGAAACTCCAAAGCAATTCAAACAAATTGCTTTAAACAGTAACTGTTTTTTATTTTTAAGCCACTAAATTAATTTTTCTGCCTAAAAAATAACACCAAAATGTAAAAAAAACCATACAAGGAGGAATTTTTAATTGAAATTATAAATCTTTTAACATACATCACTTTAAAAAGTTAAGTGCTACAGTTTATATTTTTTAAAATGTTTGATCTTTTAATAAACTTGACTATAAATAATAATTAGAAATTTATTTTTTTGTTCAAAACTAAATAAATTTAAAAGATCTAATAAAACAAAAAAAAAAGATTTTTTGAACACACTTTAATTAAAAAAGAAGTAGTTTATATAATTACTTAAGTTGTTTTACAAAACAGTTAGTGATAGAACTATTAGTTCTATAACTTCAAAAAAAACAAGAACAACATTTTGTGAACATTTTAAACACAACTAAATTTACTTAAGTGCAAAACTTGTTACATAAAACTGTTAGTAATATAATAATAAATATGTACTGAACTAATTTAAAATTATAAAGGTTAAAAACAATTATTTCTTAATATTTATCTGAAAAAACATTTAGAACAAATAACTTCAAGTTACCCTAGCAGTGAAGTATGTTATTTTTAATGTATTATAAATAAATTGCAAACAATTAGGAAATGAAATACTTGGTATTTAACAAAGATTGATTTATTTATAATTGCAAAACATATATAAAACAAATTTAAATTTTTTTCTTCTAGTTCAAATAATTATCTAAGGAATTTTATTGTCTATAATTGTAAATTTAAAATTTGTTAAATACTTTATTAACTTAAATGTGCTCTCAACTTTAAACAGCTATATTTCAAAACAACATATAATTTAGTTAAAAATCTACAAAGTAAGATTAAGCTATACTTTTTTTCAAAATTTTTTAGCAAGCTTATAATTCAACTAAAAAACTTACAATTCAACCTATACAGTATTCATGAAGTAAAACTAAAGTTAACTAAAAATAAAAATTACAGTTCTTTTGATCATAAAGGTGTATTACATGCCACAAAGCAAGAGCAAATTATAACAGGAAATAGAGCATTTTGAATATTTTCAATCTCTAATGTTTACTTAAACTTGGATTAGCATTCTAATAAAAATCTTTATATAAACATTTAAAAATTTGTTGATTTTCTTTTGCATTTTAGTAAAACTATATTCAAATTTAGTTGATATATATTATGTTTTTTTTTCGCAATTTTTTTTAAATTCAAGGTTTCTTGCTTAAGAACGTGAAGAAGTTGTGTAAATTAGTTAAAACTTTTAAAATATTACTACAAAAGCTATGTTTTACATATGTTTGTATTTGAAACATTTACAGAAAGCGTTGAATTTTTAAAAACTTGTTTATTCACTCAAAAATAATTTTTATAATGTTTGAAAATCCATTTTGTTTAATTATAATATTATTAAACATTTTAAAACGAAGAGTTAGAAAAACAATATAAATATTATGCAGTGGAAAAACTGAAATCGTACTTTTATTTAAGTTGTAACAAAAAAAGTTATTTTAAAGTTAAAAAAAAGTTAAATTAGTTGTAATAAAACAAAAAGTTTTGAAAGGTAAAACACTTTTTTTTTAAACTAACTTAAAAACCAAAGTATCTATTTATTTAGGAAAGATGGTCTAAAAATAAATAAAAAGATAACTTACAAACATTGCTGAGTTACTTAAAATAACTGAAATATCAAAAC